>NC_091201.1:35530955-35657003 GCF_040958095.1 Procambarus clarkii
TATATATTTATATATATATATATATATTTATATATATATATATATATTTATATATATATATATATATATATATTTATATATATATATATATATATTTATATATATATATATATATATATTTATATATATATATATATATTTATATATATATATTTATATATATATATATATTTATATATATATATATATTTATATATATATATATTTATATATATATATATATATTTATATATATATATTAGGTTAGGTTTGGTAGGGTTGGTTAGTTATCATATATCTACGTATAACTAGCTAGTTTTACCTTTATATATATAATATTTATATATATATATATTATATAAAAAGTTTGTGAGGAAGACCTCTGGTGCCAATGTGGGGACCCATAGCATAGGAGAAGAAAATAAAAAGTATTCAGAGGAGACCTTGTGGTCACTCACTAAACACTAATATTATCTTCTACCACCCCCATTCTTTTGTATGTACACATATATTTGCTTTATTTGAACTTTGTTACAAAGAGGGAGTTACATATAGGTTACAAAGATGGTTATCATATATATATTATTTATATATATATATTATTTATATATATATATATTATTTATATATATATATATTATTTATATATATATATATTATTTATATATATATATATATTATTTATATATAAATATATTATTTATATATAAATATATTATTTATATATAAATATATATATATATAATATATATACTATTACACTACATTCTTATGTATTACACTAATATATATATATATATATATATATATATATATATATATATATATATATATATATATATATATATATATATATATATTATATAAATTATTTATATATATATTATATATATAATTATATAGGTCATATGTTTTTGTATTTTTGCTGATTTGTTAGTAAATAATAAAAGAAATATAAATTATTTGATTTTTTTACCCTTAAATTGGTTTTAATATTTAAATTGAAAACACTAATATAATATAAAAAATTTATTATTTAAAATATTTAAAATATTTAAATATATTTAAAAATAAATATTTTTTATTTTCAAGAAATTTAACTTTAAACACAAAGATGTGAAAAGGGTTCAGATAAGGCTCAAACCTTTCACAAGAGATTCATATTGGTGTATGAATGGATTATGAATGACTCATGTTAGGAGTGTAAGTTGCCACAACATCTCAAATTAGTGTTAGATACATATGTCTTGGTTATAAGTTTTGGAAACCTATTTAAGTCCACACACAATATCGTATCTGATACGATAAAACAAACGTTTCCAATACTTTCAAATACTTTCCAGATATGTTGTGGCAACCTAAAATTGTTTGCTGGGTCCTGAGCCTTTGCATCACTCTATTGGGCCTCAACATCCTTCTCTTGAGCATCTGCATCCCTCTCTTAAGCCTCTGCATCACTCTCTTGAGCTTTTGCATCACTTTCTTGAGCCTCTGCATCCCTCTCTTAAGCCTCTACAACACTCTCTTCAGCCTCTGCATCACTCTCTAAAGCCTCTGCATTCCTCTCGTGAGCCTCTGCATCCCTCTCTTAAGCCTCTGCATCCCTTTCTTGAGCCTTCGCATCACTTTCTTAAACTCCTGCATCCCTCTCATTAGCCTCTGCATCCCTCTCCTGAGCCTTTGCATCACTCTCCTAAGCCTCTGCATCCCTCTCTTGAGCCTCTGCGTCACTCTCAAGAGCCTCTGCATCCCTCTCTTGTGCCTCTGCATCTCTCACTTGAACCTCTGCATCCCTCTCTTGAGCCCCTGCATCACTCTCTTAAGCCTCTGCATCACTCTCGTAAGCCTCTGAATCACTCTCTTGAGCCTCTGCATCCCTCTCTTGAACTCCTGCATCCCTCTCATGAGGTTCTGCATCCCTCTCCTGAGCCTTTGCATCACTCTCTTAAGCCACTGCATCCCTCTCTTGAGCCTCTGCATTACTCTCAAGAGCCTCTGCATCCCTCTCTTGTGCCTCTGCATTCCTCACTTGAGCCTTGAGTTTATTGCTCGATGCAGAGCAATAAACTGAAAATGCAGAACAATAAACTGAAAATTCACAAAAACGTGGAAAAACGGCAAAATATTGCCTAATTCGATGGTATTTTGTTTAAATCACATAAAGGAAAGGAGGATGATAAACGTCAAAATATTGTTAATTCAATGATTTTTAGTACAAAACAAAACGCAAGAAAACTTGCTTAAAAATGCAAAATTTGCGATATTCTGAGATTTGAAGGCCAAATCACATATCGTGAGAAAACATGAAGAGGCATCGAAATATTGGTAAAACGAGTATATTTACGTAATGTCACACTACATGAAAAACGTGAAAAAAATCGCTATTTTTCCAAATTTGAGGAAATCATACTTCAAATCATAAAGCGAGGTTTCGTATTACTTAGATTCTAGAAAAGACATATAAAGATGCTGTTTCCAATAAATATGATAAAAATCAATGTGTTTTCATTAAAATACTTTAAAATGTTCCTGATTTTCCGTTTATATTACCGATGGAAGATGTACACGTAAAACCGCTGTAATCCGGCTGAAACGTCGATATATGCAATAAAAACAGAACTTCTCCCCTTTTCAATATCTTACTCAGTATTTTAACGAGAAACAAATAGTTGATTGAAAATGAAGTATTTAAGGTTATTATCTAATCATTTTTGTGTTTGCATCATTTTTATCGTGTATATAATGAATTAATACCAATAAACAGAAAATTCACAAAAACGTGGAAAACGGCAAACTATTGCCTAATTCGATGATATTTTGTTTAAATCTCATAAAGGAAAAGGAGATGATAAACCTCAAAATATTGCTAAATTCGATGATTTTTCGTACGAAACAAAATGCAAGAAAACTTGCTTAAAATGCAATATTGTGCGAAATTCTGAAATTTGAAGGCCAAATCATATATCGTGATACTACATGAAATAGTATCGAAATATTGGTAAAAATGAATATATTTACGTAATATCAAACTACATGAAAAACGTGAAGAAAATCACTATTTAACCATATTTGAGGTTTTTAACTACAAATCATAGAGCGAGGTTTCGTATTATTTTGATCCAAGAAAAGACATATGACAATGTTGTTTCCAATACAAACGATAAAAATCAATGTGTTTTCATTAGAATTAACTAAAATGTTCCTGATTTTTCGTTTATATTACCGATGGAAGATGTACACGAAAACCGCTCTATTCCGGCTGAAACGTTGATATTTGCAATAAGAACAGAACTTCTCCCCTTTTCAATATCTTTCTCAGTATTTTAACGAGAAACAAATAGTTGATTGAAAATGAAGTATTTAAGGTTATTATCTAATCAATTATGTGTTTACATCATTTTTATCGTATATATAATGAATTAATACCCATAGATTGAAAATTCACAAAAACGTGGAAAAACGGCAAAATATTGCCTAATTCGATGATATTTTGTTTAAATCACATAAAGGAAAAGGGGATGATAAACGTCAAAATATTGCTAAATTCGTTGATTTTTCGTACGAAACAAAATGCAATGAAAACGATGTTTTCTAATGAAAACACATTGATTTTTGTCGTTTGTATTGGAAAAAACATTGTCATATGTCTTTTCTTGGATCTAAATAATATGAATCCTCGCTCTATGATTTGAAGCTAAAATCCTCATATATGGTATAATAGTGACTTTTTTCACATTTTTCATGTAGTGTGATTTTACGTAAATATATTCGTTTTTACCAATATTTCGATACTACTTCATGTTTTGTCACGATATGTTATTTGGCCTTCAAATCTCAGAATTTTGCAAATGTTGCATTATTAAGCAAGTTTCTTGCATTTTGTTTCATACTAATTTCTAATCATCGAATTTAGCAATATTTTGACGGTTATCATCCCCTTTTCCTCTACGTGATTTAAACAAAATATCATCGAATTAGGCAATATTTTGCCGTTTTTCCACGTTTTTGTGAATTTTCAGTTTATTGGTATTAATTCATCATATATACGATAAAAATGAAGCAAACACATAATTGATTAGATAATAACCTTAAATACTTCATTTCCAATCAACTATTTGTTTCTCGTTAAAATACTGAGAAAGATATTGAAAAGGGGAGAAGTTCTGTTTTTATTGCATATATCGACGTTTCAGCAGGAATAGAGTGGTTTTCGTGTACATCTTCCATCGGTAATATAAACGGAAAATCAGGAACATTTTAGTTAATTCTAATGAAAACACATTGATTTTTATCATTTGTATTGGAAACAACATTGTCATATGTCTTTTCTTGGATCTAAATAATACGAATCCTCGCTCTATGATTTGAAGCTAAAATCCTCATACATGGTATAATAGTGACTTTTTCACATTTTTCATGTAGTGTGATTTTACGTAAATATATTCGTTTTTACCAATATGTCGATACTACTTCATGTTTTCTCACGATATGTGATTTGGCCTTCAAATCTCAGAATTTCGCAAATGTTTTTTTTTAAGCAAGTTTCTTGCATTTTGTTTCGCACTGAAAATCATCGAATTTACCAATATTTTGACGTTAATCATCCCCTTTTCCTCTATGTGATATAAACAAAATATCATCGAATTAGGTAATATTTTGCTATTTTTTCACGTTTATGTGAATTTTCAGTTTATTGTTATTAATTCATTAAATATACGATAAAAATGATGCAAACACATAATTGATTAGAAATTAACCTTAAATACTTCATTTTCAATCAACTATTTGTTTCCCGTTAAAATACTGAGTAAGATGTTGAAAAGGGGAGAAGTTCTGTTTTTATTGCATATATCGACGTTTCAGCCGGAATAGAGCGGTTTTACGTGTACATCTTCCATCGGAAATATAAACGGAAAACCAAGAACATTTTAGTTAATTCTAATGAAAACACATTGTTTTTTATCATTTGTATTGGAAACAACATTGTTACATGTCTTTTCTTGGAACTAAATAATACGAAACCTCGCTCTATGATTTGAAGTTAAAATCTTCAAATATGGCAAAATAGTGACTTTTTTCACGTTTTTCATGTAGTTTGATATTACATAAATATATTCATTTATACCAATATTTCGATACTATTTCATGTATTATCACGATATGTGATTTTGCCTTCAAATCTCAGAATTTCGCATAAAATTGCATTTTAAGCAGGTTTTCTTGCATTTTATATCGTACGAAAAATCATCGAATTTAGCAATATTTTGACGTTTATCATCCCCTTTTCCTTTATGTGATTTAAACAAAATATCATCGAATTAGGCAATATTTTGCCGTTTTTCCACGTTTTGGTGAATTTTCAGTTTATTGGTATTAATTCATTATATATACGATAAAAATGAAGCAAACACATAATTGATTAGATAATAACCTTAAATGCTTCATTTTCAATCAACTGTTTGTTTCTCGTTAAAATACTGAGAAAGATATTGAAAAGGGGAGAAGTTCTGTTTTTATTGCATATATCGACGTTTCAGCCGGAATAGAGTGGTTTTCGTGTACATCTTACATCTTTCTTTACGTGATATAAACGGAAAATCAGTAACATTTTAGTTCATTCTAATGAAAACACACTGATTTTTATCATTTGTATTGGAAACAACATTGTCATGTCTTTTCTTAGATCTAAATAATACGAATCCTCGCTCTATGATTTGAAGTTAAAATCCTCATATAATGGTATAATAGAGACTTTTTTCGCGTTTTTCATGTAGTGTGATTTTACATAAATATATTCGTTTTTACCAATATTTCGAAACTACTTTATGTTTTGTCACGATATGTAGTTTGGCCTTCAAATCTCAGAATTTCGCAAATGTTGCACTTTTAAGCAAGTTTCTTGCATTTTGTTTCGTACTAAAAATCATCGAATTTAGCAATATTTTGACGTTTATCATCCCCTTTTCCTTTACGTGATTTAAACAAAATATCATCGAATTAGGCAATATTTTGCCGTTTTTCCACGTTTTTGTGAATTTTCAGTTTATTGGTATTAATTTATTATATATACAATAAAAATGATGCAAACACATAATTGATTAGAAATTAACCTTAAATACTTCATTTTCTATCAACTGTTTGTTTCTCGTTAAAATACTGAGAAATATATTGAAAAGGGGAGAAGTTCTGTTTATATTGCATATATCGACGTTTCAGCCGGAATAGAGTGGTTTTCGTGTACATCTTCCATCGGTAATATAAACGGAAAATCAGGAACATTTTAGTTAATTCTAATGAAAACACATTGATTTTTATCATTTGTATTGGAGACAACATTGTCATATGTCTTTTCTTGGATCTAAATAATACGAATCCTCGCTCTATGATTTGAAGTTAAAATCCTCATATATGGTAAAATAGTGACTTTTTTCACGTTTTTCATGTAGAGTGATTTTACGTAAATATATTCGTTTTTACCAATATTTCGATACTACTTCATGTTTGTCACGATATGTAATTTGGCCTTCAAATCTCAGAATTTCGCAAATGTTGCATTTTTAAGCAAGTTTCTTGCATTTTGTTTCATACTAATTTCTAATCATCGAATTTAGCAATTTTTTGACGTTTATCATCCCCTTTTCCTTTATGTGATTTAAACAAAATATCATCGAATTAGGCAATATTTTGCCGTTTTTCCACGTTTTTGTGAATTTTCAGTTTATTGGTATTAATTCATTATATATACGATAAAAATGATGCAAACACATAATTGATATGATAATAACCTTAAATACTTCATTTTCAATCAACTATTTGTTTCTCGTTAAAATACTGAGTAAGATATTGAAAAGGGGAGAAGTTCTGTTTTTATTGCATATATCAACGTTTCAGCCGGAATAGAGCGGTTTTACGTGTACATCTTCCATTCGTAATATAAACGGAAAATCAAGAACATTTTAGTTAATTCTAATGAATACACATTGATTTTTATCATTTGTATTGGAAACAACATTGTCATATGTCTTAACTTGGATCTAAATAATACGAAACCTCGCTTTATGATTCGAAGTTAAAATCCTCAAATTTTGTATAATAGTGACTTTTTTCACGTTTTTAATGTAGTTCGATATTACGTAAATATATTCATTTTTACCAATATTTCGATACTATTTCATGTATTATCACGATATGTGATTTGGCTTTCAAATCACAGAATTTCGCATAATATGGCATATGGCATATTATGCGAAATTCTGTGATTTGAAAGCCAAATCACATATCGTGATAATACATGAAATAGTATCGAAATATTGGTAAAAATGAATATATTTACGTAATATCGAACTACATTAAAAACGTGAAAAAAGTCACTATTATACAAAATTTGAGGATTTTAACTTCGAATCATAAAGCGAGGTTTCGTATTATTTAGATCCAAGTAAAGACATATGACAATGTTGTTTCCAATACAAATGATAAAAATGCAAGTTTTCTTGCATTTTGTTTCGAAGATTTTAACTTCAAATCATAGAGCGAGGTTTCGTATTATTTAGATCCAAGAAAAGACATATGACAATGTTGTTTCCAATACAAATGATAAAAATCAATGTGTTTTCATTAGAATTAACTAAAATGTTCCTGATTTTCCGTTTATATTACCGATGGAAGATGTACACGTAAAACCGCTCTAATCCGGCTGAAACCTCGATATATGCAATAAAAACAGAACTTCTCCCCTTTTCAACATCTTACTCAGTATTTTAACGAGAAACAAATAGTTGATTGAAAATGAAGTATTTAAGATTATTATCTAATCAATTATGTGTTTGCATCATTTTTATCGTATATATAATGAATTAATACCAATAAACCGAAAATTCATAAAAACGTTGAAAAACGGGAAAATATTGCCTAATTCGATGATATTTTGTTTAAATCACATAAAGGAAAAGGGGATGATAAACGTCAAAATATTGCTAAATTCGATGAATTTTCGTACGAAACAAAATGCAATGAAAACGATGTTTTCTAATGAAAAACATTGATTTTTGTCGTTTGTATTGGAAACAACATTGTCATATGTCTTTTCTTGGATCTAAATAATATGAATCCTCGCTCAATGATTTGAAGCTAAAATCTTCATATATGGTATAATAGTGACTTTTTTCACATTTTTCATGTAGTGTGATTTTACGTAAATATATTCGTTTTTACCAATATTTCGATACTACTTCATGTTTTGTCACGATATGTTATTTGGCCTTCAAATCTCAGAATTTCGCAAATGTTGCATTATTAAGCAAGTTTCTTGCATTTTGTTTCATACTAATTTCTAATCATCGAATTTAGCAATATTTTGACGGTTATCATCCCCTTTTCCTCTACGTGATTTAAACAAAATATCATCGAATTAGGCAATATTTTGCAGTTTTTCCACGTTCTTGTGAATTATCAGTTTATTGGTATTAATTCATCATATATACGATAAAAATGAAGCAAACACATAATTGATTAGATAATAACCTTAAATACTTCATTTTCAATCAACTATTTGTTTCTCGTTAAAATACTGAGAAAGGTATTGAAAAGGGGAGAAGTTCTGTTTTTATTGCATATATCGACGTTTCAGCAGGAATAGAGTGGTTTTCGTGTACATCTTCCATCGGTAATATAAACGGAAAATCAGGAACATTTTAGTTAATTCTAATGAAAACACATTGATTTTTATCATTTGTATTGGAAACAACATTGTCATATGTCTTTTCTTGGATCTAAATAATACGAATCCTCGCTCTATGATTTGAAGGTAAAATCCTCATATATGGTATAATAGTGACTTTTTTCACATTTTTTCATGTAGTGTGATTTGACGTAAATATATTCGTTTTTACCAATATGTCGATACTACTTCATGTTATCTCACGATATGTGATTTGGCCTTCAAATCTCAGAATTTCGCAAATGTTTTTTTTAAGCAAGTTTCTTGCATTTTGTTTCGTACTGAAAATCATCGAATTTACCAAAATTTTGACGTTAATCATCCCCTTTTCCTCTATGTGATATAAACAAAATATCATCGAATTAGGTAATATTTTGCTATTTTTCCACGTTTATGTGAATTTTCAGTTTATTGTTATTAATTCATTAAATATACGATAAAAATGATGCAAACACATAATTGATTAGAAATTAACCTTAAATACTTAATTTTCAATCAACTATTTGTTTCCCGTTAAAATACTGAGTAAGATGTTGAAAAGGGGAGAAGTTCTGTTTTTATTGCATATATCGACGTTTCAGCCGGAATAGAGCGGTTTTACGTGTACATCTTCCATCGGAAATATAAACTGAAAACCAAGAACATTTTAGTTAATTCTAATGAAAACACATTGTTTTTTATCATTTGTATTGGAAACAACATTGTCACATGTCTTTTCTTGGAACTAAATAATACGAAACCTCGCTATATGATTTGAAGTTAAAACCCTCATATATGGTAAAATAGTGAACTTTTTCACGTTTTTCATGTGTGATTTTACGTAAAAATATACGTTTTTACCAATATTTCGATACTATTTCATGTAGTATCACGATATGTGATTTGGCCTTCAAATCTCAGAATTTCGCATAATATTGCAATTTAAGCAAGTTTTCTTGCATTTTGTTTTGTACGAAAAATCGTCGAATTTAGCAATATTTTGACGTTTATCATCTCCTTTTCCTTTATGTGATTTAAACAAAATATGATCGAATTAGGCAATACTTTGCCGTTTTTCAACGTTTTTGTGAATTTTCAGTCTATGGGTATTAATTCATTATATATACGATAAAAATGATGCAAACACATAATTGATTAGATAATAACCTTAAATACTTCATTTTCAATCATCTATTTGTTTCTCGTTAAAATACTGAGTAAGATATTGAAAAGGGGAGAAGTTCGGTTTTTATTGCATATGTCGACGTTTCAGCCGGATTAGAGCGGTTTTACGTGTACATCTTCCATCGGTAATATAAACGGAAAATCAAGAACATTTTAGTTTATTCTAATGAAAACACATTGTTTTTTATCATTTGTATTGAAAACAACATTGTCATATATCTTTTCTTGGATCTAAATAATACGAAACTTCGCTCTATGATTTGAAGTTAAAATCCTCAAATATTGTATAATAGTGACTTTTTCGTATTAACCATGTAGTTTGATATTACGTAAATATATTCATTTTTACCAATATTTCGATACTATTTCATGTAGTATCACGATATGTGATTTAGCCTTCAAATCTCAGAATTTCGCATAATATTGCATTTTAAGCAAGTTTTCTTGCATTTTGTTTCGTACGAAAAATCATCGAATTTAGCAATATTTTGACGTTTATCATCCACTTTTCCTCTATGTGATTTAAACAAAATATCATCGAATTAGGCAATATTTTGCCGTTTTTCCACGTTTTTGTGAATTTTCAGTTTATGGGTTTAATTCATTATATATACGATAAAAATAATGCAAACACATAATTGATTAGATAATAACCTTAAATACTTCATTTTCAATCATCTATTTGTTTCTCGTTAAAATACTGTGTAAGATATTGAAAAGGGGAGAAGTTCGGTTTTATTGCATATATCGACGTTTCAGCCGGATTAGAGCGGTTTTACGTGTACATCTTCCATGGGTAAAATAAACGGAAAATCAAGAACATTTTAGTTAATGCTAATGAAAACACATTGTTTTTTATCATTTGTATTGGAAACATCGTTGTCATATGTCTTTTCTTGGATCTAAATAATGCGAAACCTCGCTCTATGATTTGAAGTTAAAATCCTCATATATGGTAAAATAGTGACTTTTTCACGTTTTTCATGTTGTGTGATTTTACGTAAATATATACGTTTTTACCAATATTTCGATACTATTTCATGTAGTATCACGATATGTGATTTGGCCTTCAAATCTCAGAATTTCGCATAATATTGCATTTTAAGCAAGTTTTCTTGCATTTTGTTTTGTACGAAAAATCGTCGAATTTAGCAATATTTTGACGTTTATCATCTCCTTTTCCTTTATGTGATTTAAACAAAATATCATCGAATTAGGCAATATTTTGCCGTTTTTCCACGTTTTTGTGAATTTTCAGTTTATGGGTTTAATTCATTATATATACGATAAAAATGATGCAAACACATAATTGATTAGATAGTAACCTTAAATACTTCATTTTCAATCAACTATTTGTTTCTCGTTAAAATACTGAGTAAGATATTAAAAAGGGGAGAAGTTCTGTTTTTATTGCATATATCGACGTTTCAGCCGGAATAGAGCGTTCTTCGTGTACATTTTCCATAGGTAATATAAACGGAAAATCAAGAACATTTTAGTTTATTCTAATGAAAACACATTGTTTTTTATCATTTGTATTGAAAACAACATTGTCATATATCTTTTCTTGGATCTAAATAATACGAAACTTCGCTCTATGATTTGAAGTTAAAATCCTCAAATATTGTATAATAGTGACTTTTTCGTATTAATCATGTAGTTTGATATTACGTAAATATATTCATTTTTACCAATATTTCGATACTATTTCATGTAGTATCACGATATGTGATTTAGCCTTCAAATCTCAGAATTTCGCATAATATTGCATTTTAAGCAAGTTTTCTTGCATTTTGTTTCGTACGAAAAATCATCGAATTTAGCAATATTTTGACGTTTATCATCCACTTTTCCTCTATGTGATTTAAACAAAATATCATCGAATTAGGCAATATTTTGCCGTTTTTCCACGTTTTTGTGAATTTTCAGTTTATGGGTTTAATTCATTATATATACGATAAAAATAATGCAAACACATAATTGATTAGATAATAACCTTAAATACTTCATTTTCAATCATCTATTTGTTTCTCGTTAAAATACTGTGTAAGATATTGAAAAGGGGAGAAGTTCGGTTTTATTGCATATATCGACGTTTCAGCCGGATTAGAGCGGTTTTACGTGTACATCTTCCATGGGTAAAATAAACGGAAAATCAAGAACATTTTAGTTAATGCTAATGAAAACACATTGTTTTTTATCATTTGTATTGGAAACATCGTTGTCATATGTCTTTTCTTGGATCTAAATAATGCGAAACCTCGCTCTATGATTTGAAGTTAAAATCCTCATATATGGTAAAATAGTGACTTTTTCACGTTTTTCATGTTGTGTGATTTTACGTAAATATATACGTTTTTACCAATATTTCGATACTATTTCATGTAGTATCACGATATGTGATTTGGCCTTCAAATCTCAGAATTTCGCATAATATTGCATTTTAAGCAAGTTTTCTTGCATTTTGTTTTGTACGAAAAATCGTCGAATTTAGCAATATTTTGACGTTTATCATCTCCTTTTCCTTTATGTGATTTAAACAAAATATCATCGAATTAGGCAATATTTTGGTGTTTTTCCACGTTTTTGTGAATTTTCAGTTTATGGGTTTAATTCATTATATATACGATAAAAATGATGCAAACACATAATTGATTAGATAGTAACCTTAAATACTTCATTTTCAATCAACTATTTGTTTCTCGTTAAAATACTGAGTAAGATATTAAAAAGGGGAGAAGTTCTGTTTTTATTGCATATATCGACGTTTCAGCCGGAATAGAGCGTTCTTCGTGTACATTTTCCATAGGTAATATAAACGGAAAATCAAGAACATTTTAGTTTATTCTAATGAAAACACATTGTTTTTTATCATTTGTATTGAAAACAACATTGTCATATATCTTTTCTTGGATCTAAATAATACGAAACTTCGCTCTATGATTTGAAGTTAAAATCCTCAAATATTGTATAATAGTGACTTTTTCGTATTAATCATGTAGTTTGATATTACGTAAATATATTCATTTTTACCAATATTTCGATACTATTTCATGTAGTATCACGATATGTGATTTAGCCTTCAAATCTCAGAATTTCGCATAATATTGCATTTTAAGCAAGTTTTCTTGCATTTTGTTTCGTACGAAAAATCATCGAATTTAGCAATATTTTGACGTTTATCATCCACTTTTCCTCTATGTGATTTAAACAAAATATCATCGAATTAGGCAATATTTTGCCGTTTTTCCACGTTTTTGTGAATTTTCAGTTTATGGGTTTAATTCATTATATATACGATAAAAATAATGCAAACACATAATTGATTAGATAATAACCTTAAATACTTCATTTTCAATCATCTATTTGTTTCTCGTTAAAATACTGTGTAAGATATTGAAAAGGGGAGAAGTTCGGTTTTATTGCATATATCGACGTTTCAGCCGGATTAGAGCGGTTTTACGTGTACATCTTCCATGGGTAAAATAAACGGAAAATCAAGAACATTTTAGTTAATGCTAATGAAAACACATTGTTTTTTATCATTTGTATTGGAAACATCGTTGTCATATGTCTTTTCTTGGATCTAAATAATGCGAAACCTCGCTCTATGATTTGAAGTTAAAATCCTCATATATGGTAAAATAGTGACTTTTTCACGTTTTTCATGTTGTGTGATTTTACGTAAATATATACGTTTTTACCAATATTTCGATACTATTTCATGTAGTATCACGATATGTGATTTGGCCTTCAAATCTCAGAATTTCGCATAATATTGCATTTTAAGCAAGTTTTCTTGCATTTTGTTTTGTACGAAAAATCGTCGAATTTAGCAATATTTTGACGTTTATCATCTCCTTTTCCTTTATGTGATTTAAACAAAATATCATCGAATTAGGCAATATTTTGGTGTTTTTCCACGTTTTTGTGAATTTTCAGTTTATGGGTTTAATTCATTATATATACGATAAAAATGATGCAAACACATAATTGATTAGATAGTAACCTTAAATACTTCATTTTCAATCAACTATTTGTTTCTCGTTAAAATACTGAGTAAGATATTAAAAAGGGGAGAAGTTCTGTTTTTATTGCATATATCGACGTTTCAGCCGGAATAGAGCGTTCTTCGTGTACATTTTCCATAGGTAATATAAACGGAAAATCAGGAACATTTTAGTTAATGCTAATGAAAACACATTGTTTTTTATCATTTGTATTGAAAACAACATTGTCATATTTCTTTTCTTGGATCTAAATAATACGAAACTCGCTCCATGATTTGAAGTTAAAATCCTCAAATATTGTATAATAGTGACTTTGTCACGTTAATCATGTAGTTTGATATTACGTAAATATATTAATTTTTACCAATATTTCGATACTATTTCATGTAGTCTCACGATATGTGATTTGGCTTTCAAATCTCAGAATGTCGCATAATATTGCATTTTAAGCATGTTTTCTCGCATTTTGTTTCGTACGAAAAATCGTCTAATTTAGCAATATTTTGACGTTTCTCATCCACTTTTCCTCTATGTGATTTAAACAAAATATCATTGAATTAGGCAATATTTTGCCGTCTTTCCACGTTTTTGTGAATTTTCAGTCTATGGGTATTAATTCATTATATATACGATAAAAATGATGCAAACACATAATTGATTAGATAATAACCTAAAATACTTCATTTTCAATCATCTATTTGTTTCTCGTTAAAATACTGTGTAAGATATTGAAAAGGGGAGAAGTTCTGTTTTTATTGCATATATCGACGTTTCAGCCGGATTAGAGCGGTTTTACGTGTACATCTTCCATCGGTAATATAAACGGAAAATCAAGAACATTTTAGTTAATTCTAATGAAAACACATTGTTTTTTATAATTTGTATTGAAAACAACATTGTCATATGTCTTTTCTTAGATCTAAATAATACGAAACCTCGCTATATGATTTGAAGTTAAAACCCTCATATATGGTAAAATAGTGAACTTTTTCACGTTTTTCATGTGTGATTTTACGTAAAAATATACGTTTTTACCAATATTTCGATACTATTTCATGTAGTATCACGATATGTGATTTGGCCTTCATATCTCAGAATTTCGCATAATATTGCATTTTAAGCAAGTTTTCTTGCATTTTGTTTTGTACGAAAAATCGTCAAATTTAGCAATATTTCGACGTTTATCACCTCCTTTTCCTTTATGTGATTTAAACAAAATATGATCGAATTAGGCAATATTTTGCCGTTTTTCAATGTTTTTGTGAATTTTCAGTCTATGGGTATTAATTCATTATATATACGATAAAAATGATGCAAACACATAATTGATTAGATAATAACCTTAAATACTTCATTTTCAATCATCTATTTGTTTCTCGTTAAAATACTGTGTAAGATAATAAGAAAAGGGGAGAAGTTCGGTTTTTATTGCATATATCGACGTTTCAGCTTCATTAGAGCGGTTTTACGTGTACATCTTCCATCGGTAATATAAACGGAAAATCAAGAACATTTTAGTTAATGCTAATGAAAACACATTGTTTTTTATCATTTGTATTGAAAACAACATTGTCATATATCTTTTCTTGGATCTAAATAATACGAAACCTTGCTCTATGATTTGAAGTCAAAATCCTCAAATATTGTATAATAGTGACGTTTTCACGTTAATCATGTAGTTTGATATTACGTAAATATATTCATTTTTACCAATATTTCGATACAATTTCATGTAGTATCACAATATGTGATTTGGCCTTCAAATCTCAGAATTTCGCATAATATTGCATTTTAAGCAAGTTTTCTTGCATTTTGTTTCGTACGAAAAATCATCGAATTTAGCAATATTTTGACGTTTATCATCCACTTTTCCTCTATGTGATTTAAACAAAATATCATCGAATTAGGCAATATTTTGCCGTTTTTCCACGTTTATGTGAATTTTCAGTTTATGGGTTTAATTCATTATATATAGGATAAAAATGATGCAAGCACATAATTGATTTGATAATAACCTTAAATACTTCATTTTCAATCAACTATTTGTTTCTCGTTAAAATTCTGAGTAAGGTATTAAAAAAGGGAAAAGTTCTGTTTTTATTGCATATATCGACGTTTCAGCCGGAATAGAGCGTTTTTCGTGTACATTTTCCATAGGTAATATAAACGGAAAATCAGGAACATTTTAGTTAATGCTAATGAAAACACATTGTTTTTTATCATTTGTATTGAAAACAACATTGTCATATTTCTTTTCTTGGATCTAAATAATACGAAACTCGCTCCATGATTTGAAGTTAAAATCCTCAAATATTGTATAATAGTGACTTTTTCACGTTAATCATGTAGTTTGATATTACGTAAATATATTCAATTTTACCAATATTTCGATACTATTTCATGTAGTCTCACGATATGTGATTTGGCCTTCAAATCTCAGAAATTCGCATAATATTGCATTTTAGGCAAGTTTTCTTGCATTTTGTTTCGTACGAAAAATCATCGAATTTAGCAATATTTTGACGTTTATCATCCACTTTTCCTCTATGTGATTTAAACAAAATATCATCGAATTAGGCAATATTTTGCCGTTTTTCCACGTTTATGTGAATTTTCAGTTTATGGGTTTAATTCATTATATATAGGATAAAAATGATGCAAGCACATAATTGATTTGATAATAACCTTAAATACTTCATTTTCAATCAACTATTTGTTTCTCGTTAAAATTCTGAGTAAGGTATTAAAAAAGGGAAAAGTTCTGTTTTTATTGCATATATCGACGTTTCAGCCGGAATAGAGCGTTTTTCGTGTACATTTTCCATAGGTAATATAAACGGAAAATCAGGAACATTTTAGTTAATGCTAATGAAAACACATTGTTTTTTATCATTTGTATTGAAAACAACATTGTCATATTTCTTTTCTTGGATCTAAATAATACGAAACTCGCTCCATGATTTGAAGTTAAAATCCTCAAATATTGTATAATAGTGACTTTTTCACGTTAATCATGTAGTTTGATATTACGTAAATATATTCAATTTTACCAATATTTCGATACTATTTCATGTAGTCTCACGATATGTGATTTGGCCTTCAAATCTCAGAAATTCGCATAATATTGCATTTTAGGCAAGTTTTCTTGCATTTTGTTTCGTACGAAAAATCATCGAATTTAGCAATATTTTGACGTTTATCATCCACTTTTCCTCTATGTGATTTAAACAAAATATCATCGAATTAGGCAATATTTTGCCGTTTTTCCACGTTTATGTGAATTTTCAGTTTATGGGTTTAATTCATTATATATACGATAAAAATGATGCAAACACATAATTGATTAGATAGTAACCTTAAATACTTCATTTTCAATCAACTATTTGTTTCTCGTTAAAATACTGTGTTAGATATTGAAAAGGGGAGAAGTTCGGTTTTTATTGCATATATCGACGTTTCAGCCGGATTAGAGCGGTTTTACGTGTACATCTTCCATCGGTAATATAAACGGAAAATCGAGAACATTTTAGTTAATGCTAATGAAAACACATTGTTTTTTATCATTTGTATTGGAAACAACAATGTCATGTCTTTTCTTAGATCTAAATAATACGAAACCTCGCTCTATGATTTGAAGTTAAAACCCTCATATATGGTAAAATAGTGATTTTTTCACGTTTTTCATGTAGTGTGATTATAACGTAAACATATACGATTTTACCAATATTTCGATACTATTTCATGTAGTATCACGATATGTGATTTGGCTTTCAAATCTCAGAATTTCGAATAATATTGCATTTTAAGCAAGTTTTCTTGCATTTTGTTTTGTACGAAAAATCGTCGAATTTAGCAATATTTTGACGTTTATCATCTCCTTTTCCTTTATGTGATTTAAAGAAAATATCATCGAATTAGGCAATATTTTGCCGTTTTTCCACGTTTATGTGAATTTTCAGTTTATGGGTTTAATTCATTATATATACGATAAAAATGATGCAAACACATAATTGATTAGATAGTAACCTTAAATACTTCATTTTCAATCAACTATTTGTTTCTCGTTAAAATACTGTGTTAGATATTGAAAAGGGGAGAAGTTCGGTTTTTATTGCATATATCGACGTTTCAGCCGGATTAGAGCGGTTTTACGTGTACATCTTCCATCGGTAATATAAACCGAAAGTCAAGAACATTTTAGTTAATGCTAATGAAAACACACTGTTTTTTTATCATTTGTATTGGAAACAACATTGTCATATGACTTTAATTAGATCTAAATAATACGAAACCTCGCTCTATGATTTGAAGTTAAAACCCTCATATATGGTAAAATAGTGAACTTTTTCACGTTTTTTATGTGTGATTTTACGTAAAAATATACGTTTTTACCAATATTTCGATACTATTTCATGTAGTATCACGATATGTGATTTGGCCTTCAAATCTCAGAATTTCGCATAATATTGCAATTTAAGCAAGTTTTCTTGCATTTTGTTTTGTACGAAAAATCGTCGAATTTAGCAATATTTTGACGTTTATCATCTCCTTTTCCTTTATGTGATTTAAACAAAATATGATCGAATTAGGCAATACTTTGCCGTTTTTCAACGTTTTTTTGAATTTTCAGTCTATGGGTATTAATTCATTATATATACGATAAAAATGATGCAAACACATAATTGATTAGATAATAACCTTAAATACTTCATTTTCAATCATCTATTTGTTTCTCGTTAAAATACTGTGTAAGAGACTTGAAAAGGGGAGAAGTTCGGTTTTATTGCATATATCGACGTTTCAGCCGGATTAGAGCGGTTTTACGTGAACATCTTCCATCGGTAAAATAAACGGAAAATCAAGAACATTTTAGTTAATGCTAATGAAAACACATTGTTTTTTATCATTTGTATTGGAAACATCATTGTCATATGTCTTTTCTTGGATCTAAATAATACGAAACCTCGCTCTATGATTTGAAGTTAAAACCCTTATATATGGTAAAATAGTGACTTTTTTCTCGTTTTTCATGCAATGTGATTTTACGTATATATATACGTTTTTACCAATATTTCGATACTATTTCATGTAGTATGACGATATGTGATTTGGTCTGCTGAGCCTCAGCAGACCAAACCTCGCTCTGCATCCCTCTCTTAAGCCTCTGCATCACTCTCTTGAGCCTCTGCATTACTCTCTTGAACTCCTGCATCCCTCTCATGAGCCTCTGCATCCCTGTATTGAGCCTTTGCATCACTCTCTTAAGCCTTTGCATCCCTCTTGAGCCTCTGCATCACTCTCAAGAGTCTCTGCATCCCTCTCTTAAGCTTCTGCATCATTCTCTTGAGCCTCTGCATTACTCTCTTGAGCCTCTGCATCTCTCTCATAAGCCTCTGCATCACTTTCTTCAGCCTCTGCATCACTCTGTTAAGCCTCTCCTTCCTTCTCTTGATCCTCTGCATCACTCTCTTGAGCCTTTGTATCCCTTTCTTGATCCTCTGCATCACTCTTTTGAGCCTCTGCATCACTCTTTTGAGCCGCTGCATCATTCTCTTGAGCCTCTGCACCCCTCTCTTAAGCCTCTACATCATTCTCTTGAGCCTTTGCATCACTCTCTTGAGCCTTTGCATCACTCTCTTAAGCCTCTGCCTTTCTCTCCTTAGCCTCTGCATCACTCTCTTGAGCCATTTGCAGCACTTTCTTGAGCCTCTGCATCATTTTCTTGAGCCTCTGCATCACTCTCTTGAGCCTCTACATCACTCTGTTGAGCCTCTGCAACACTCTCTTCAGACTCTGCATCACTCTCTTAAGCCTCTGCATCCCTCTCTAGAGCCTCTGAATCCCTTCTCTTGAGCCTCTGCATCATTCTCCTCAGCCTCTGCATCCCTCTCTTAAGCCTCTGCATCCCTCTCTTGAGCCTCTGCAACACTCTCTTCAGACTCTGCATTACTCTCTTAAGCCTCTGCATCCCTCTCTAGAGCCTCTGAATCCCTTCTCTTGAGCCTCTGCATCATTCTCCTCAGCCTCTGCATCCCTCTCTTAAGCCTCTGCATCACTCTCTTGAGCCTCTGCATCCCTCTCTGGAGCCTCTGCATCACTCTCGTGAGCCTCTGCATTCCTCTCTGGAGCCTCAGCATCCCTCTCTTGAGCCTCTGCATCATTCTCTTGAGCCTCTGCATCCCTCTCTTAAGCCTCTGCATCACTCTCTTGAGCCTCTGCATCCCTCTCTTAAGCCTCTGCATCACTCTCTTGAGCCTCTGCATTACTCTCTTGAACTCCTGCATCCCTCTCATGAGCCTCTGCATCCCTCTATTGAGCCTTTGCATCACTCTCTTAAGCCTTTGCATCCCTCTTGAGCCTCAGCATCACTCTCAAGAGTCTCTGCATCCCTCTCTTAAGCCTCTGCATCATTCTCTTCAGCCTCTGCATTACTCTCTTGAGCCTCTGCATCTCTCTCTTAAGCCTCTGCATCTCTCTCTTCAGCCTCTGTATCACTCTCTTGAGCCTCTGCATCCCTCTCTTAAGCCTCTGCATCACTCTCCTGAGCCTCTGCATCCCTCTCTCAAGACTCTGCATCACTCTCTTCAGCCTCTGCATCACTCTGTTAAGCCTCTGCTTCCTTCTCTTGATCCTCTGCATCACTCTCTTGAGCCTTTGTATCCCTCTCTCGATCCTCTGCATCACTCTTTTGAGCCTCTGCATCACTCTTTTGAGCCGCTGCATCATTCTCTTGAGCCTCTGCACCCCTCTCTTAAGCCTCTACATCATTCTCTTGAGCCTTTGCATCACTCTCTTGAGCCTCTGCATCACTCTCTTAAGCCTCTGCCTTTCTCTCCTTAGCCTATGCATCACTCTCTTGAGTCATTTGCAGCACCCTCTTGAGCCTCTGCATCTCTCTCTTGAGCCTCTTCATCCCTCCATTAAGCGTCTGCATCACTCTCTTGAGCCTCTGCATCCCTCTCTTGAGCCTCTGCATCACTCTCATAAGCCTCTGCAACACTCTCTTCAGCCTCTGCATCACTCTCTTAAGCCTCTGCATCACTCTCTTCGGCCTCTGCATCACTCTCTTAAGCCTCGGCTTCCCTCTCTTGATCCTCTGCATCATTCTTCTGAGTCTCTGCATCACTCTCTTGAGCCTCTGCATCACTCTCTTGACCCTCTACATCACTCTCTTGAGCCTCTGTATCACTCTCTTGAGCCTCTGCATCTCTCTCTTAAGCCTCTGCATCTCTCTCTTCAGCCTCTGTATCACTCTCTTGAGCCTCTGCATCCCTCTCTTAAGCCTCTGCATCACTCTCCTGAGCCTTTGCATCCCTCTCTTAAGCCTCTGCATCCCTCTCTCAAGACTCTGCATCACTCTCTTCAGCCTCTGCATCACTCTGTTAAGCCTCTGCTTCCTTCTCTTGATCCTCTGCATCACTCTCTTGAGCCTTTGTATCCCTCTCTTGATCCTCTGCATCACTCTTTCGAGCCTCTGCATCTTTCTTTTGAGCCGCTGCATCATTCTCTTGAGCCTCTGCATCCCTCTCTTAGCCTCTACATCATTCTCTTGAGCCTTTGCATCACTCTCTTGAGCCTCTTCATCACTCTCTTAAACCTCTGCCTTTCTCTCTTGAGCATCTGCATCACTCTCTTGAGCCTCTGCATCCCTCTCTTGAGCCTCTGCATTACTCTCTTGAGCCTCTGCATCTCTCTCTTAAGCCTCTGCATCTCTCTCTTCAGCCTCTGCATCACTCTATTGAGCCTCTGCATCCCTCTCTTAAGCCTCTGCATCACTCTCCTGAGCCTCTGCATCCCTCTCTTAAGCCTCTGCATCACTCTCTCAAGACTCTGCATCACTCTCTTCAGCCTCTGCATCACTCTGTTAAGCCTCTGCTTCCTTCTCTTGATCCTCTGCATCACTCTCTTGAGCCTTTGTATCCCTCTCTTGATCCTCTGCATCACTCTTTTGAGCCTCTGCATCACTCTTTTGAGCCGCTGCATCATTCTCTTGAGCCTCTGCATCCCTCTCTTAAGCCTCTACATCATTCTCTTGAGCCTTTGCATCACTCTCTTGAGCCTCTGCATCACTCTCTTAAACCTCTGCCTTTCTCTCTTGAGCATCTGCATCTTGAGCATCTGAGCATCTGAGCAGCATCTTTTGCAGCACTCTCCTGAGCCTCTGCATCACGCTCTTGAGCCTCTGCATCCCTCGATTAAGCCTCTGCATTACTCTCTTGAGCCTCTGCATCTCTCTCTTAAGCCTCTGCATCTCTCTCTTCAGCCTCTGCATCACTCTATTGAGCCTCTGCATCCCTCTCTTAAGCCTCTGCATCACTCTCCTGAGCCTCTGCATCCCTCTCTTAAGCCTCTGCATCACTCTCTCAAGACTCTGCATCACTCTCTTCAGCCTCTGCATCACTCTGTTAAGCCTCTGCTTCCTTCTCTTGATCCTCTGCATCACTCTCTTGAGATTTTATATCCCTCTCTTGATCCTCTGCATCACTCTTTTGAGCCTCTGCATCACTCTTTTGAGCCGCTGCATCATTCTCTTGAGCCTCTGCATCCCTCTCTTAAGCCTCTACATCATTCTCTTGAGCCTTTGCATCACTCTCTTGAGCCTCTGCATCACTCTCTTAAACCTCTGCCTTTCTCTCTTGAGCATCTGCATCTTGAGCATCTGAGCATCTGAGCAGCATCTTTTGCAGCACTCTCCTGAGCCTCTGCATCACGCTCTTGAGCCTCTGCATCTCTCGATTAAGCCTCTGCATTACTCTCTTGAGCCTCTGCATCTCTCTCTTAAGCCTCTGCATCTCTCTCTTCAGCCTCTGCATCACTCTATTGAGCCTCTGCATCCCTCTCTTAAGCCTCTGCATCACTCTCCTGAGCCTCTGCATCCCTCTCTTAAGCCTCTGCATCACTCTCCTGAGCCTCTGCATCCCTCTCTTAAGCCTCTGCCTCACTCTCTCAAGACTCTGCATCCCTCTCTTGATCCTCTGCATCACTCTTTTGAGCCTCTGCATCACTCTTTTGAGCCGCTGCATCATTCTCTTGAGCCTCTGCATCCCTCTCTTAAGCTTCTACATCATTCTCTTGAGCCTTTGCATCACTCTCTTGAGCCTCTGCATCACTCTCTTAAACCTCTGCCTTTCTCTCTTGAGCATCTGCATCTTGAGCATCTGAGCATCTGAGCAGCATCTTTTGCAGCACTCTCCTGAGCCTCTGCATCACGCTCTTGAGCCTCTGCATCCCTCGATTAAGCCTCTGCATTACTCTCTTCTGCCTCTGCATCCCTCTCTTGAACCTCTATACGAACCATCCCTCTCTTGAACACTATACGAACCTGCATCACTCTCTTAAGCCTCTGCATCACTCTCTTCGGCCTCTGCATCACTCTCTTAAGCCTCTGCTTCCCTCTCTTGATCCTCTGCATCACTCTCTTGAGTCTCTACATCGCTCTCATGATCCTTTGCATCAGTCTCTTGAGCCTCTGCATCACTCTCTTGATCCTCTATATCACTCTCTTGAGCCTCTGCATCATTCTCTTGAGCCTCTGCATCCCTCTCTTAAGCCTCTGCATCACTCTCTTGAGCCTCTGCATCCCTCTCTTAAGCCTCTTCATCATTCTCTTCAGCCTCTGCATCCCTCCCTTGAACTCCTGCATCCCTCTCATTAGCCTCTGCATCCCTCTATAGAGCCTTTGCATCACTCTCTTAAGCCTCTGCATCCCTCTCTTGAGCCTCTGCATCACTCTCAAGAGTCTCTGCATCTCTCTTTTGAGCCTCTGCATCTCTCTCTGGAGCCCCTGCATCCCTCTCTTGAGCCTCTGCATCCCTCTCTTGAGCCTCTGCATCCCTCTCTTAAGCCTCTGCATCACTCTCTTCAGCGTTTGCATCACTCTCTTCAGCCTCTGCATCCCCTCTCTTAAGCCTCTGCATCACTCACTTAAGCCTCTGCATCACTCTCTTGAGCCGCTGCATAACTCTCTTGAGTCTCAGCATCACTCTCTTGAGCCTCTGCATCCCTCTCTAGAGCCTCTGAAGCCCTCTCTTGAGCCTCTGCATCACTCTCTCGAGCCTCTGCATCACTCTCTTCATCCTTTGCATCCCTCTCATAAGCATCTGCATCACTCTCTTCAGCCTCTGCATCCCTCTCTTGAGCCTCTGCATCATTCTCCTAAGCATCTGCTTCACTCTCTTGAGCCTCTGCATCACTCTCTTGAACCTCTGCATCCCTCACTTAAGCCTCTGCATCACTCTCTTAAGCCTCTTCATCACTCTCTTTAGCCTCTGCATCACTCTCATGATCCTCTGCATCACTCTCTTGAGCCTCTGCATCACTCTCTTGAGCCTCTGCATCATTCTCCTAAGCATCTGCTTCACTCTCTTGAGCCTCTGCATTACTCTCTTGAACCTCTGCATCCCTCACTTAAGCCTCTGCATCACTCTCGTAAGCCTCTGCATCACTCTCTTGAGCCTCTGCATAACTCTCTCGAGTCTCTGCATCACTCTCTTGAGCCTTTGCATCCCTCTCGTGAGCCTCTGCAACACTCTCTTCAGACTCTGCATCACTCTCTTAAGCCTCTGCATCACTCTCTTGAGCCTCTGCATCACTCTCTTCAGCCTCTGCATCACTCTCTTTAGCCTCTGCATCCCTCTCTGGAGAATCAGCATCCCTCTCCTGAGCCTCTGCATCACCCTCTTAAGCCTCTGCATCCTTTTCTTGAGCGTCTGCATCACTCTCTTGAACTCCTAAATCCCTCTCATAAGCCTTTGCATCCCTCTCCCGAGCCTTTGCATCACTCTCTTAAGCATCTGCATCCCTCTCTTGAGCCTCTGCATCCCTCTCTTGAGCCTCTGCATCCCTCTCTTAAGCCTCTGCATCACTCTCTTAAGCCTCTGCATCACTCTCGTAAGCATCTGAATCACTCTCTTGAGCCTCTGCATCCCTCTCTTAAACTCCTGCATCCCTCTCATGAGCCTCTGCATCCCTCTCTTGACTCTTTGCGTCACTCTCTCAAGCCTCTGCATCCCTCACTTGAGCCTCTGCATCCCTCTCTTCAGCCTCTGCATCCCTCTCTCAAGCCTCTACATCACTCTCTTAATCCTCTGCATCACGCTCTTAAGCCTCGGAATCCCTCTCTTGAGCCTCTGCATCACTCTCTTGAGCCCCTGCATCCCTATCTTCAGCCTCTGCATCACTCTCTTGAGCCTATGCATCACCGTCTTAAGCCTCTGCATTACTCTCTTGAGCTTCTGCATCTCTCTCCTTAGCCTCTACCTCACTCTCTTAAGCCTCTGCATCCCCTGTCTTGAGTCTCTGTATCACTCTCTTGAGTCTCTTCATACCTCTCTTAATCCTCTGCATCATTCTCTTCAGCCTCTGTTCACACTCTTGAGCCTCTGCATCACTCTCCTGAGCCTCTGCATCACTCTCTTCAGCCTCTGCATCCCTCTCTTAAGCCTCTATATCATTCTCTTCAGCCTCTGCATCCCTCTCTTAAGCCTATACATCATTCTCTTGTGCCTCTGCATCATTCTCTTGTGCCTCTGCATCACTCTCTTGAGCC
The DNA here is from genome assembly GCF_040958095.1 of Procambarus clarkii. Taxonomy (NCBI): domain Eukaryota; kingdom Metazoa; phylum Arthropoda; class Malacostraca; order Decapoda; family Cambaridae; genus Procambarus; species Procambarus clarkii. Next base: position 35,556,376 of record NC_091201.1, read on the forward strand.
TCTGCATAACTCTCTTGAGTCTCTGCATCACTCTCTTGAGCCTCAGCATCCCTCTCTTGAGCCTCTGCATCCCTCTCTTAAGCCTCTACATCACTCTCGTGAGAATCTGCATTCCTCTCTTAAGCCTCTGCATCACTCTCTTAAGCCTCTGCATCACTCTCTTCAGCCTCTGCATAACTCTCTTGAGTCTCTGCATCACTCTCTTGAGCCTCTGCATCCCTCTCTTGAGCCTCTGCATCCCTCTCTTAGGCCTCTGCATCACTCTCTTAAGCCTCTGCATCAAACTCTTAAGCCTCTGCATCCCTTTCTTGAGTGTCTGCATCACTCTCTTGAACTCCTGAATCCCTCTCATAAGCCTTTGCATCCCTCTCCCGAGCCTTTGCATCACTCTCTTAAATATCTGCATCCCTCTCTTGAGCCTCTGCTTCATTCTCAATAGCCTCTGCATCCCTTACTTGAGCCTCTGCATCCCTCTCTTGAGCGTTTGCATCCCTCTCTTTAGCCTCTGCATCCCTCTCTCAAGCCTCTACATCACTCTCTTAAGCCGCTGCATCACTCTTGTAAGCCTCTGAATCACTCTCTTCAGCCTCTGCATCCCTCTCTTGAGCCTCTGCATCACTCTCTTCAGCCAATTCATCCCTCTCTTGATCCTCTGCAACACTCTCTTCAGCCTCTGTATCACTCTCTTAAGCCTCTGAATCCCTCTCTTGAGGCCTCTGCATAACTCTCTCGAGCCTCTGCATCACTCTCTTTATCCTCTTCATCTCTCTCGTAAGCCTCTGAATCACTCTCTTGAGCCTCTGCATCCCTCTCTTGAGCTTCTGCATCCCTCTCTTAAGCCTCTGCATCACTCTCTTAAGCCTCTGCATCACTCACTAGAGCCTCTGCATCACTCTCTTAAGCCTCTGCTTCTCCTCTTGATCCTCTGCATCACTCTCTTGAGCCTCTGCATCACTCTCTTTATTGTCTGCATCACTCTCTTGAGCCTCTGCATCACTCTCTTAAGCCTCTGCATCACTCTCTTGATCATCTGCATCACTCTCTTGAGCCTCTGCATCACTCTCTTAAGCCTCTGCCTCCCTCTCTTGATCCTCTACATCACTCTCTTGAGCCTCTGTATCATTCTCTTGAGCCTCTGCATCCCTCTCTTAAGCCTTAACATCATTCTCCTGAGCCTCTGCATCACTCTCGTGTGCCTCTGCATCACTCTCTTAAGCCTCTGCCTGTCTCTCTTGAGCCTCAGCATCACTCTCTAGAGCCTCTGCATCCCTCTCTGGAGCTTCAGCATCCCTCTCTTGAACCTTTTGCAGCACTCTCTTGAGCCTCTGCATCCATCTATTATGCCTCTGCATCACTCTCTTGAGCCTCTGCATCCCACTCTTGAGCCTCTGCATCACTCTCTTAAGCCTCTGCAACACTCTCTTCAGCCTCAGCATCACTCTCTTAAGCCTCTGCATCACTCTCTTTGGCTTCTGCATCACGCTCTTAGGCCTCTGCTTCCATCTCTTGATCCTCTGCATCACTCTCTTGAGCCTCTGCATCACTCTCGTGATCCTCTGCATCACTCTCTTCAGCCTCTGCATCACTCTCTTGAGCCTCTACATCACTCTCTTCAGCCTCTGCATTACTCTCTTGAGCCTCTTCATCACTCTCATAAGCCTCTGCATCTCTCTCTGGAGCCTCAGCATCCCTCTCTTGAACCTCTGCAGCACTCATTTGAGCCTCTGCATCATTCTCTTGAACCTCTGCATCCCTCTCTTAAGCCTCTGTATCACTCTGTGGAGCCTCTGCATCCTTCTCTTAAGCCTCTGCATCACTCACTTAAGCCTCTGCAACACTCTCTTGAGCCTCTGCATCACTCTCTTGAGCCTCTGCATCCCTCTCTTAAGCCTCTGCATCACTCTTTTAAGCCTCTGCATCACTCTCTTTAGCCTCTGCATCACTCTCTTGAGCCTCTGCATCACTCTCTTCAGCCTCTGCATCCCTCTCATGAGCCTCTGCATCACTCTCTTGAGCCTATGCATCACTCTCTTGAGCCTCTGCATCACTCCCTTCAGCCTCTGCATCCCTCTCTTGAGCCTCTACATCATTCTCCGAAGCCTCTCCATCCCTCACTTGAGCCTCAGCATCCCTCTCATGAGCCTCTGCTTCCCTCTCGTGAGCCTTTGAATCACTTTCTTTAGCCTCTGCATCTCTTTCTTGGGCGTCTGCATCACTCCTTTGAGTCTCTGCATCCCTCTCTTAAGCCTCTGCATCCCCTGTCTTGAGCCTCTGTATCACTCTCTTGAGTCTCTTCATACCTCTCTTAAGCCTCTGCATCATTCTCTTCAGCCTCTGCATCACTCTCGTAAGCCTCTGCATCATTCTCTTCAGCCTCTGATCACACTCCTGAGACTCTGCATCACTCTCCTGAGCCTCTGCATCACTCTCTTCAGCCTCTGCATCCCTCTCTTAAGCCTCTACATCATTCTCTTCAGCCTCTGCATCCCTCTCTTAAGCCTCTACATCATTCTCTTGTGCCTCTGCATCACTCTCTTGAGCCTCTGCATAACTCTCTTGAGTCTCTGCATCACTCTCTTGAGCCTCTGAATCCCTCTCTTGAGCCTCTGCATCATTCTTTTCAGCCTCTGCATCCCTCTCTTAAGCCTCTGCATCACTCTCTTGAGCCTCTGCATCTCTCTCTTCAGCCTCTTCATCACTCACTAAAGCCTCTGCATCTCTCTCTTCAGCCTCTGCATCACTCTCTTCAGCCTCTGCATCCCTTTCTGGATCCTCAGCATCCCTCTCTTGAACCTCTGCAACACTCTTTTGAGCCTCTGCATCATTCTCTTGAACCTCTGCATCCCTCTCTTAAGCCTCTGTATCACTCTCTGGAACTTCTGCATCCCTCTCTTAAGCCTCTGCATCACTCACTTGAGCCTATGCATCACTCTCTTGAGCCTCTGCATCCCTCTCTTAAGCCTCTGCATCACTCTCTTAAGCCTCTGCATCACTCTCTTTAGCCTCTGCATCACTCTCTTCAGCCTCTGCATCCCTCTCTTGAGCCTCTGCATCACTCTCTTGAGCCTATTCATCACTCTCCTGAGCCTCTGCATCACTCTCCACAGCCTCTGCATCCCTCTCTTGAGCCTCTCTTGATTTAAACAAAATATCCCTCTCTTGATTTCAATCCCTCTCTTGATTTAAACAAAATATCATCGAATTAGGCAATATTTTGCCGTTTTTCCACGTTTTTGTGAATTTTCAGTCTATGGGTATTAATTCATTATATATACGATAAAAATGATGCAAACACATAATTGATTAGATAATAACCTTAAATACTTCATTTTCAATCAACTATTTGTTTCTCGTTAAAATTCTGAGTAAGATAATAAAAAGGGGAGAAGTTCTGTTTTTATTGCATATACCGACGTTTCAGCCGGAATAGAGCGTTTTTCGTGTACATTTTCCATAGGTAATATAAACGGAAAATCAGGAACATTTTAGTTAATTCTAATGAAAACACATTGATTTTTATCATTTGTATTGGAAACAACATTGTCATATGTCTTTTGTTAGATCTAAATAATACGAAACCTCGCTCTATGATTTGAAGTTAAAACCCTCATATATGGTAAAATAGTGACTTTTTTCACGTTTTTCATGTAGTGTGATTTTACGTAAATATATACGTTTTTACCAATATTTCGATACTATTTCATGTAGTATCACGATATGTGATTTGGCCTTCAAATTTCAGAATTTCTCATAATATTGCATTTTAAGCAAGTTTTCTTGCATTTTGTTTTGTACGAAAAATCGTCGAATTTAGCAATATTTTGACGTTTATCATCTCCTTTTTTTTATGTGATTTAAACTAAATATCATCGAATTAGGCAATATTTTGCCGTTTTTCCACGTTTTTGTGAATTTTCAGTCTATGGGTATTAATTCATTATATATACGATAAAAATGATGCAAACACATAATTGATTAGATAATAACCTTAAATACTTCATTTTCAATCATCTATTTGTTTCTCGTTAAAATACTGTGCAAGATATTGAAAAGGGGAGAAGTTCGGTTTTTATTGCATATATCGACGTTTCAGCCGGATTAGAACGGTTTTACGTGTACATCTTCCATCGGTAAAAAACACCGAAAATCAAGAACTTTTTAGTTAATGCTAATGAAAACACATTGTGTTTTATCATTTGTATTGGAAACAACATTGTCATATGTCTTTTCTTAGATCTAAATAATACGAAACCTCGCTCTATGATTTGAAGTTAAAACCCTCATGTATGGTAAAATAGTGACCTTTTTCACGTTTTTCATGTTGTGTGATTTTACGTAAAAATATACGTTTTTACCAATATTTCGATACTATTTCATGTAGTATAACGATATGTGATTTGGCCTTCATATCTCAGAATTTCGCATAATATTGCATTTTAAGCAAGTTTTCTTGCATTTTGTTTTGTACGAAAAATCGTCAAATTTAGCAATATTTCGACGTTTATCACCTCCTTTTCCTTTATGTGATTTAAACAAAATATGATCGAATTAGGCAATATTTTGCCGTTTTTCAACGTTTTTGTGAATTTTCAGTCTATGGGTATTAATTCATTATATATACGATAAAAATGATGCAAACACATAATTGATTAGATAATAACCTTAAATACTTCATTTTCAATCATCTATTTGTTTCTCGTTAAAATACTGTGTAAGATATTGAAAAGGGGAGAAGTTCGGTTTTTATTGCATATATCGACGTTTCTGCTTTATTAGAGCGGTTTTACGTGTACATCTTCCATCGGTAATATAAACGGAAAATCAAGAACATTTTAGTTAATGCTAATGAAAACACATTGTTTTTTATCATTTGTATTGAAAACAACATTGTCATATATCTTTTCTTGGATCTAAATAATACGAAACCTTGCTCTATGATTTGAAGTCAAAATCCTCAAATATTGTATAATAGTGACTTTTTCACGTTAATCATGTAGTTTGATATTACGTAAATATATTCATTTTTACCAATATTTCGATACAATTTCATGTAGTATCACGATATGTGATTTGGCCTTCAAATCTCAGAATGTCGCATAATATTGCATTTTAAGTAAGTTTTCTTGCATTTTGTTTCGTACGAGAAATCATCGAATTTAGCAATATTTTGACGTTTATCATCCACTTTTCCTCTATGTGATTTAAACAAAATATCATCGAATTAGGCAATATTTTGCCGTTTTTCCACGTTTATGTGAATTTTCAGTTTATGGGTTTAATTCATTATATATAGGATAAAAATGATGCAAGCACATAATTGATTTGATAATAACCTTAAATACTTCATTTTCAATCAACTATTTGTTTCTCGTTAAAATTCTGATGAAGATATAAAAAAAGGGAAAAGTTCTGTTTTTATTGCATATATCGACGTTTCAGTCGGAATAGAGCGTTTTTCGTGTACATTTTCCATAGGTAATATAAACGGAAAATCAGGAACATTTTAGTTAATTCTAATGAAAACACATTGATTGTTATCATTTGTATTCGAAACAACATTGTCATATGTCTTTTCTTGGATCTAAATAATACGAAACCTCGCTCTATGATTTGAAGTTAAAATCCCCATATATGGTAAAATAGTGACTTTTTTCACGTTAATCATGTAGTTTGATATTACGTAAATATATTCATTTTTACCAATATTTCGATACTATTTCATGTAGTATCACGATATGTGATTTGGCCTTCAAATCTCAGAATGTCGCATAATATTGCATTTTAAGCAAGTTTTCTTGCATTTTGTTTTGTACGAAAAATCGTCGAATTTAGCAATATTTTGATGTTTATCATCCACTTTTCCTCTATGTGATTTAAACAAAATATCATCGAATTTGGCAATATTTTGCCGTTTTTCCACGTTTTTGTGAATTTTCAGTTTATGGGTTTAATTCATTATATATACGATAACAATGATGCAAACACATAATTGATTAGATAGTAACCTTAAATACTTCATTTTCAATCAACTATTTGTTTCTCGTTAAAATACTGTGTTAGATATTGAAAAGGGGAGAAGTTCGGTTTTTATTGCATATATCGACGTTTCAGCCGGATTAGAGCGGTTTTACGTGTACATCTTCCATCGGTAATAAAAACGGAAAATCAAGAACATTTTAGTTAATGCTAATGAAAACATATTGTTTTTTATCATTTGTATTGGAAACAACAATGTCATATGTCTTTTCTTAGATCTAAATAATACGAAACCTCGCTCCATGATTTGAAGTTAAAACCCTCATATATTGTATAATAGTGACTTTTTCACGTTAATCATTCGATGATATTTTGTTTAAATCACATAAAGGAAAAGGAGATGATCAACGTCAAAATATTGCTAAATTCGACGATTTTTCGTACGAAACAAAATGCAAGAAAACTTGCTTAAAATGCAATATTATGCGAAATTCTGAGATTTGAAGGCCAAATCACATATCGTGATACTATATGAAATAGTATCGAAATATTGGTAAAAACGTATATATTTACGTAAAATCACACTACATGAAAAACGTGAAAAAAGTCACTATTTTACCATATATGAGGATTTTAACTTCAAATCATAGAGCGAGGTTTCGTATTATTTAGATCCAAGAAAAGACATATGACAATGATGTTTCCAATACAAATGATAAAAAACAATGTGTTTTCATTAGCATTAACTAAAATGTTCTTGATTTTCCGTTTATATTACCGATGGATGATGTACACGTAAAACCGCTCTAATCCGGCTGAAACGTCGATATATGCAATGAAACCGAACTTCTCCCCTTTTCAATATCTTACACAGTATTTTAACGAGAAACAAATAGATGATTGAAAATTAAGTATTTAAGGTTATTATCTAATCAATTATGTGTTTGCATCATTTTTATCGTATATATAATGAATTAATACCCATAGACTGAAAATTCACAAAAACGTGGAAAAACTGCAAAATATTGCCTAATTCGATGATATTTTGTTTATATCACATAGAGGGAAAGTGGATGATAAACGTCAAAATATTGCTAAATTAGACGATTTTTCGTACGAAACAAAATGCGAGAAAACTTGCTTAAAATGCAATATTATGCGACATGCTGAGATTTGAAAGCCAAATTGTATCGTGATACTACATGAAATAGTATCGAAATATTGGTAAAAATGAATATATTTACGTAATATCAAACTACATGATTAACGTGAAAAAGTCACTATTATACAATATTTGAGGATTTTAACTTCAAATCATGGAGCGAGTTTCGTATTATTTAGATCCAAGAAAAGATATATGACAATGTTGTTTTCAATACAAATGATAAAAAACAATGTGTTTTCATTAGCATTAACTAAAATGTTCCTGATTTTCCGTTTATATTACCTATTGAAAATGTACACGAAAAACGCTCTATTCCGGCTGAAACGTCGATATATGCAATAAAAACAGAACTTCTCCCCTTATTAATATCTTACTCAGTATTTTAACCGGAAACAAATAGTTGATTGAAAATGAAGTATTTAAGGTTACTATCTAATCAATTATGTGTTTGCATCATTTTTATCGTATATATAATGAATTAAACCCATAAACTGAAAATTCACAAAAACGTGGAAAAACTGCAAAATATTGCCTAATTCGATGATATTTTCTTTAAATCACATAGAGAAAAAGTGGATGATAAACGTAAAAATATTGCTAAATTAGACGATTTTTCGTACGAAACAAAATGCGAGAAAACTTGCTTAAAATGCAATATTATGCGACATTCTGAGATTTGAAAGCCAAATCACGTATCGTGATACTACATGAAATAGTATCGAAATATTGGTAAAAATGAATATATTTACGTAATATCAAATTACATGATTAAAGTGAAAAAGTCACTATTATACAATATTTGAGGATTTTAACTTCAAATCATGGAGCGAGTTTCGTATTATTTAGATCCAAGAAAAGATATATGACAATGTTGTTTTCAATACAAATGATAAAAAACAATGTGTTTTCATTAGCATTAACTAAAATGTTCTTGATTTTCCGTTTATATTACCGATGGAAGATGTACACGTAAAACCGCTCTAATAAAGCTGAAACGTCGATATATGCAATAAAAACCGAACTTCTCCCCTTTTCAATATCTTACACAGTATTTTAACGAGAAACAAATAGATGATTGAAAATGAAGTATTTAAGGTTATTGTCTAATCAATTATGTGTTTGCATCATTTTTATCGTATATATAATGAATTAATACCCATAGACTGAAAATTCAGAAAAACGTGGAAAAACGGCAAAATATTGCCTAATTCGATGATATTTAGTTTAAATCACATAAAAAAAAGGAGATGATAAACGTCAAAATATTGCTAAATTCGACGATTTTTCGTACAAAACAAAATACAAGAAAACTTGCTTAAAATGCAATATTATGAGAAATTCTGAAATTTGAAGGCCAAATCACATATCGTGATACTACATGAAATAGTATCGAAATATTGGTAAAAACGTATATATTTACGTAAAATCACACTACATGAAAAACGTGAAAAAAGTCACTATTTTACCATATATGAGGGTTTTAACTTCAAATCATAGAGCGAGGTTTCGTATTATTTAGATCTAAGAAAAGACATATGACAATGTTGTTTCCAATACAAATGATAAAAAACAATGTGTTTTCATTAGCATTAACTAAAAAGTTCTTGATTTTCGGTGTTTTTTACCGATGGAAGATGTACACGTAAAACCGTTCTAATCCGGCTGAAACGTCGAGATATGCAATAAAAACCGAACTTCTCCCCTTTTCAATATCTAACACAGTATTTTAACGAGAAACAAATAGATGATTGAAAATGAAGTATTTAAGGTTACTATCTAATCAATTATGTGTTTGCATCATTGTTATCGTATATATAATGAATTAAACCCATAAACTGAAAATTCACAAAAACGTGGAAAAACGGCAAAATATTGCCAAATTCGATGATATTTTGTTTAAATCACATAGAGGAAAAGTGGATGATAAACATCAAAATATTGCTAAATTCTATGATTTTTCGTACGAAACAAAATGTAAGAAAATTTGCTTAAAATGCAATATTATGCGACATTCTGAGATTTGAAGGCCAAATCACATATCGTGATACTACATGAAATAGTATCGAAATATTGGTAAAAATAAATATATTTACGTAATATCAAACTACATGATTAACGTGAAAAAAGTCACTATTTTACCATATATGGGGATTTTAACTTCAAATCATAGAGCGAGGTTTCGTATTATTTAGATCCAAGAAAAGACATATGACAATGTTGTTTCGAATACAAATGATAAAAATCAATGTGTTTTCATTAGAATTAACTAAAATGTTCCTGATTTTCCGTTTATATTACTTATGGAAAATGTACACGAAAAACGCTCTATTCCGGCTGAAACGTTGATATATGCAATAAAAACAGAACTTTTCCCTTTTTTAATATCTTCATCAGAATTTTAACGAGAAACAAATAGTTGATTGAAAATGAAGTATTTAAGGTTATTATCAAATCAATTATGTGCTTGCATCATTTTTATCCTATATATAATGAATTAAACCCATAAACTGAAAATTCACATAAACGTGGAAAAACGGCAAAATATTGTCTAATTCGATGATATTTTGTTTAAATCACATAGAGGAAAAGTGGATGATAAACGTCAAAATATTGCTCAATTCGATGATTTTTCGTACGAAACAAAATGCAAGAAAACTTGCTTAAAATGCAATATTATGCGACATTCTGAGATTTGAAGGCCAAATCACATATCGTGATACTACATGAAATTGTATCGAAATATAGGTAAAAATGAATATATTTACGTAATATCAAACTACATGATTAACGTGAAAAAGTCACTATTATACAATATTTGAGGATTTTGACTTCAAATCATAGAGCAAGGTTTCGTATTATTTAGATCCAAGAAAAGATATATGACAATGTTGTTTTCAATACAAATGATAAAAAACAATGTGTTTTCATTAGCATTAACTAAAATGTTCTTGAATTTCCGTTTATATTACCGATGGAAGATGTACACGTAAAACCGCTCTAATAAAGCTGAAACGTCGATATATGCAATAAAAACCGAACTTCTCCCCTTTTCAATATCTTACACAGTATTTTAACGAGAAACAAATAGATGATTGAAAATGAAGTATTTAAGGATATTATCTAATCAATTATGTGTTTGCATCATTTTTATCGTATATATAATGAATTAATACCCATAGACTGAAAATTCACAAAAACGTGGAAAAACGGCAAAATATTGCCTAATTCGATGATATTTAGTTTAAATCACATAAAAAAAGGAGATGATAAACGTCAAAATATTGCTAAATTCGACGATTTTTCGTACAAAACAAAATGCAAGAAAACTTGCTTAAAATGCAATATTATGAGAAATTCTGAAATTTGGAGGCCAAATCACATATCGTGATACTACATGAAATAGTATCGAAATATTTGTAAAAACGTATATATTTACGTAAAATCACACTACATGAAAAACGTGAAAAAAGTCACTATTTTACCATATATGAGGGTTTTAACTTCAAATCATAGAGCGAGGTTTCGTATTATTTAGATCTAAGAAAAGACATATGACAATGTTGTTTCCAATACAAATGATAAAAATCAATGTGTTTTCATTAGAATTAACTAAAATGTTCCTGATTTTCCGTTTATATTACCTATGGAAAATGTACACGAAAAACGCTCTATTCCGGCTGAAACGTCGATATATGCAGTAAAAACAAAACTTCTCCCCTTTTCAATATCTTACACAGTATTTTAACGAGAAACAAATAGTTGATTGAAAATGAAGTATTTAAGGTTATTATCTAATCAATTATGTGTTTGCATCATTTTTATCGTATATATAATGAATTAATACACATAGACTGAAAATTCACAAAAACGTGGAAAAACGGCAAAATATTGCCTAATTCGATGATATTTTGTTTAAATCACATAAAGGAAAAGGAGATGATAAACGTCAAAATATTGCTAAATTAGACGATTTTTCGTACGAAACAAAATGCAAGAAAACTAGCTTAAAATGCAATATTATGCGAAATTCTGAGATTTGAAGGCCAAATCACATATCGTGATACTACATGAAATAGTATCGAAATATTGGTAAAAACGTTTATATTTACGTAAAATCACACTACATGAAAAACGTGAAAAAAGTCACTATTTTACCATATATGAGGATTTTAACTTCAAATCATAGAGCGAGGTTTCGTATTATTTAGATCCAAGAAAAGACATATGACAATGTTGTTCCCAATACAAATGATAAAAAACAATGTGTTTTCATTAGCATTAACTAAAATGTTCTTGATTTTCCGTTTATATTACCGATGGAAGATGTACACGTAAAACCGCTCTAATCCAGCTGAAACGTCGATATATGCAATAAAAACCGAACTTCTCCCCTTTTCAATATCTTACACAGTATTTTAACGAGAAACAAATAGATGATTGAAAATGAAGTATTTAAGGTTATTATCTAATCAATTATGTGTTTGCATCATTTTTATCGTATATATAATGAATTAATACCCATAGACTGAAAATTCACAAAAACGTTGAAAAACGGCAAAATATTGCCTAATTCGATCATATTTTGTTTAAATCACATAAAGGAAAAGGAGGTGATAAACGTCGAAATATTGCTAAATTTTACGATTTTTCGTACAAAACAAAATGCAAGAAAACTTGCTTAAAATGCAATATTATGAGAAATTCTGAAATTTGAAGGCCAAATCACATATCGTGATACTACATGAAATAGTATCGAAATATTGGTAAAAACGTATATATTTACGTAAAATCACACTACATGAAAAACGTGAAAAAAGTCACTATTTTACCATATATGAGGGTTTTAACTTCAAATCATAGAGCGAGGTTTCGTATTATTTAGATCTAAGAAAAGACATATGACAATGTTGTTCCCAATACAAATGATAAAAAACAATGTGTTTTCATTAGCATTAACTAAAATGTTCTTGATTTTCCGTTTATATTACCGATGGAAGATGTACACGTAAAACCGCTCTAAACCAGCTGAAACGTCGATATATGCAATAAAAACCGAACTTCTCCCCTTTTCAATATCTTACACAGTATTTTATATATATATATTACATATGAGGAGAATGATGCAGAGGCTCAAGAGAGCGATTCAGAGGCTCTAGAGAGGGATGCAGAGGCTTAAGAGAGTGATGCAGAGTCTGTAGAGAGTGTTGCAGAGGCTCAAGAGAGGGATGCAGAGGCTCAAGAGAGTGATGCAGAGACTCAAGAGATATATGCAGAGGCTCAAGAGAGTGATGCAGAGGCTTACGAGAGTGATGCAGAGGCTTAAGAGAGTGACGCTGAGGCTCAAGAGAGTGATGCAGAGGCTCAAGAGAGTGATGTAGAGGCTCAAGAGAGTGATGCAGAGGCTCAAGAGAGTGATGCAGAGGATCATGAGAGTGATGCAGAGGCTAAAGAGAGTGATGAAGAGGCTTAAGAGAGTGATGCAGAGGCTTAAGTGAGGGATGCAGAGGTTCAAGAGTGTGATGCAGAGGCTCAAGAGAGTGATGCAGATGCTTAGGAGAATGATGCAGAGGCTCAAGAGAGGGATGCAGAGGCTGAAGAGAGTGATGTAGATGCTCAAGAGAGGGATGCAAAGGATGAAGAAAGTGATGCAGAGGCTCAAGAGAGGGATTCAGAGGCTCTAGAGAGGGATGCAGAGGCTTATGAGAGTGATGCAGAGTCTGAAGAGAGTGTTGCAGAAGCTCAAAAGAGGGATGCAGAGCCTCAAGAGAGTGATGCAGAGACTCAAGAGAGTTATGCAGAGGCTCAAGAGAGTGATGCAGAGGCTTACGAGACTGATGCAAAGGCTCAAGAGAGGGATGTAGATGCTCAAGAGAGTGATGCAGAAGCTCAAGAGAGTGATGCTGAGGCTTAAGAGAGTGATGCAGAGGCTTAAGAGAGGGGATGCAGAGGCTGAAGAGAGTGATGCAGAGGCTGAAGAGAGTGATGCAGAGGCTTAAGACAGGGATGCAGAGGTTCAAGAGAGGGATGCAGAGGCTCAGGAGAGAGATGCAGGGGCTCCAGAGAGAGATGCAGAGGCTCAAAAGAGGGATGCAGAGACTCTTGAGAGTGATGCAGAGGCTCAAGAGAGGGATGCAGAGGCTTAAGAGAGTGATGCAAAGGCTCTATAGAGGGATACAGAGGCTCAAGAGAGTGATTCAGAGGCTTACGAGAGTGGTGAGTGGCTTAGGAGAGTGAGGTAGAGGTTTAGGAGAGGGATGCACAGGATCAAGAGAGTGATGCAGAGGCTTAAGAGGATGATGCAGAGGCTCAAGAGAGTGATGCAGAGGCTCAATAGAGGTATGCAGGGGCTCAAGAGAGTGATGCAGAGGCCTGAGAGAGTTATGCTGTGGCCTCAAGAGAGGGATTCAGAGGCTCAAGAGAGTGATGCAGAGGCCTCTAGAGAGGGATTCAGAGGCTTAAGAGAGTGATTCAGAGGCTTTCGAGAGTGATGCAGAGGCTTAGAAGAGTGAGGTAGAGGATTAGGAGAGGGATGCAAAGGCTCAAGTGAGTGATGCAGAGGCTTAAGAGGATGATGCAGAGGCTCAAGAGAGTGATGCAGAGGATCAAGAGAGGGATGCAGGGGCTCAAGAGAATGATGTAGAGGCTTAAGAGAGGGATGCTGAGGCACAAGAGAATGATGCAGAGGCTCAAGAGAGTGATGCAGAGGATTAGGAGAGGGATGTAGAGGCTTAAGAGAGTGATGCAGAGGCTCAAGAGAGTGATACAGAGGCTCAAGAGAGTGATGTAGAGGGTCAAGAGAGTGATGCAGAGGCTCAAGAGAATGATGCAGAGACTCACAAGAATGATGCAGAGAATCAAGAGAGGGAAGCCGAGGCTTAAGAGAGTGATGCAGAGGCCGAGGTGAGTGATGCAGAGGCTTAAGAGAGTGATGCAGAGGCTGAAGAGAGTGATGCAGAGGCTTAAGAGAGTGATGCAGAGGCTTAGAAGAGGGATGCAGAGGCTTACGAGAGTGATGCAGAGGATCAAGTGAGTGATGCAGAGGCTCGAGAGAGTTATGCAGAGGCCTCAAGAGAGGGATTCCGAGGCTTAAGAGAGTGATGCAGAGGCCTCAAGAGAGGGATTTTGAGGCTTAAGAGAGGGATGAAAAGGCTGAAAAAAGTGATGCAGAGGCTCAAGAGAGGGATGCAGAGGCTCAAGAGAGTGATTCAGAGGCTTACGAGAGTGATGTAGAGGTTTAGGAGAGGGATACAGATGCTTAAGAGGATGATGCAGAGGCTCAAGAGAGTGATGCAGAGGCTCAAGAGAGTGATGCAGTGGCTCAAGACAGTGATGCAGAGCCTCAAGAGAGTGATTCAGAGGCTTAAGAGTGTGATGCAGAGGCTTAAGAGAGTGATGCTGAGGCTTAAGAGGGGGATGCAGAGGCTCAAGAGAGGGATGCAGAGGCTTACGTGAGGGATGCAGAGGCACAAGAGAGGGATGCAGAGGCTCTTGATAGGGATGCAGAGGCTCAACAGAGGGACGCAGAGGCTTAAGAGAGTGATGCAGAGGCTTAAGAGAGGGATGCAGAGGCTCAAGAGAGGGATGCAGAGGCTCAAGTGAGGGATGCAGAGGCACAAGAGAAGCAGCATCCCTCTCTTGAGCCTCTGCTTCATTCTCAAGAGCCTCTGCATCCCTTACTTGAGCCTCTGCATCCCTCTCTTGAGCGTTTGCATCCCTCTCTTTAGCCTCTGCATCCCTCTCTCAAGCCTCTACATCACTCTCTTAAGCCGCTGCATCACTCTTGTAAGCCTCTGAATCACTCTCTTGAGCCTCTGCATCCCTCTCTTGAGCCTCTGCATCACTCTCTTAAGCCTCTGCATCACTCTCTTAAGCCTCTGAATTCCTCTCTTGAGGCCTCTGCATAACTCTCTCGAGCCTCTGCATCACTCTCTTTATCCTCTTCATCTCTCTCGTAAGCCTCTGAATCACTCTCTTGAGCCTCTGCATCCCTCTCATGAGCTTCTGCATCCCTCTCTTAAGCCTCTGCATCACTCTCTTAAGCCTCTGCATCACTCTCTAGAGCCTCTGCATCACTCTCTTAAGCCTCTGCTTCTCCTCTTGATCCTCTGCATCACTCTCTTGAGCCTCTGCATCACTCTCTTTATTGTCTGCATCACTCTCTTGAGCCTCTGCATCACTCTCTTAAGCCTCTGCATCACTCTCTTGATCCTCTGCATCACTCTCTTGAGCCTCTGCATCACTCTCTTAAGCCTCTGCCTCCCTCTCTTGATCCTCTACATCACTCTCTTGAGCCTCTGTATCACTCTCTTGAGCCTCTACATCACTCTCTTCAGCCTCTGCATTACTCTCTTGAGCCTCTTCATCACTCTCATAAGCCTCTGCATCTCTCTCTGGAGCCTCAGCATCCCTCTCTTGAACCTCTGCAGCACTCATTTGAGCCTCTGCATCATTCTCTTGAACCTCTGCATCCCTCTCTTAAGCCTCTGTATCACTCTGTGGAGCCTCTGCATCCTTCTCTTAAGCCTCTGCATCACTCACTTAAGCCTCTGCATCACTCTCTTGAGCCTCTGCATCACTCTCTTGAGCCTCTGCATCCCTCTCTTAAGCCTCTGCATCACTCTTTTAATCCTCTGCATCACTCTCTTTACCCTCTGCATCACTCTCTTGAGCCTCTGCATCACTCTCTTCAGCCTCTGCATCCCTCTCTTGAGCCTCTGCATCACTCTCTTGAGCCTATGCATCACTCTCTTGAGCCTCTGCATCACTCCCTTCAGCCTCTGCATCCCTCTCTTGAGCCTCTACATCATTCTCCTAAGCCTCTCCATCCCTCACTTGAGCCTCAGCATCCCTCTCATGAGCCTCTGCATCCCTCTCGTGAGCCTTTGAATCACTCTCTTTAGCCTCTGCATCTCTCTCTTGGGCGTCTGCATCACTCCTTTGAGTCTCTGCATCCCTCTCTTAAGCCTCTGCATCCCCTGTCTTGAGCCTCTTTATCACTCTCTTGAGTCTCTTCATACCTCTCTTAAGCCTCTGCATCATTCTCTTCAGCCTCTGCATCACTCTCGTAAGCCTCTGCATCATTCTCTTCAGCCTCTGATCACACTCCTGAGACTCTGCATCACTCTCCTGAGCCTCTGCATCACTCTCTTCAGCCTCTGCATCCCTCTCTTAAGCCTCTACATCATTCTCTTCAGTCTCTGCATCCCTCTCTTAAGCCTCTACATCATTCTCTTGTGCCTCTGCATCACTCTCTTGAGCCTCTGCATAACTCTCTTGAGTCTCTGCATCACTCTCTTGAGCCTCTGAATCCCTCTCTTGAGCCTCTGCATCATTCTTTTCAGCCTCTGCATCCCTCTCTTAAGCCTCTGCATCACTCTCTTCAGCCTCTGCATCTCTCTCTTCAGCCTCTTCATCACTCACTAAAGCCTCTGCATCTCTCTCTTCAGCCTCTGCATCACTCTCTTCAGCCTCTGCATCCCTCTCTGGAGCCTCAGCATCCCTCTCTTGAACCTCTGCAACACTCTTTTGAGCCTCTGCATCATTCTCTTGAACCTCTGCATCCCTCTCTTAAGCCTCTGTATCACTCTCTGGAACTTCTGCATCCCTCTCTTAAGCCTCTGCATCACTCACTTAAGCCTCTGCATCACTCTCTTGAGCCTATGCATCACTCTCTTGAGCCTCTGCATCCCTCTCTTAAGCCTCTGCATCACTCTCTTAAGCCTCTGCATCACTCTCTTTAGCCTCTGCATCACTCTCTTCAGCCTCTGCATCCCTCTCTTCAGCCTCTGCATCACTCTCTTGAGCCTATTCATCACTCTCCTGAGCCTCTGCATCACTCTCCACAGCCTCTGCATCCCTCTCTTGAGCCTCTCTTGATTTAAACAAAATATCCCTCTCTTGATTTCAATCCCTCTCTTGATTTAAACAAAATATCATCGAATTAGGCAATATTTTGCCGTTTTTCCACGTTTTTGTGAATTTTCAGTCTATGGGTATTAATTCATTATATATACGATAAAAATGATGCAAACACATAATTGATTAGATAATAACCTTAAATACTTCATTTTCAATCATCTATTTGTTTCTCGTTAAAATACTGTGTAAGATATTGGAAAGGATAGAAGTTCGGTTTTTATTGCAAATATCGACGTTTCAGCCGGATTTGAGCGGTGTTACGTGTACATCTTCCACCGGTAATATAAACGGAAAATCAAGAACATTTTAGTTAATTCTATCGAAAACACATTGTTTTTTATCATTTGTATTGAAAACAACATTGTCATATATTTTTTCTTGGATCTAAATAATACGAAACCTTGCTCTATGATTTGAAGTTAAAATCCTCAAATATTGTATAATAGTGATTTTTTCACGTTAATCATATAGTTTGAAATTTCGTAAATATATTCATTTTTACCAATATTTCGATACTATTTCATGTAGTAACACGATATGTGATTTGGCCTTCAAATCTCAGAATTTCGCATAATATTGCATTTTAAGCAAGTTTTCTTGCATTTTGTTTCGTACGAAAAATCGTCGAATTTAGCAATATTTTAACGTTTACCATCTCCTTTTCCTTTATGTGATTTAAACAAAATATCATCAAATTAGGCAATATTTTGCCGTTTTTCCACGTTTTTGTGAATTTTCAGTCTACGTGTAATAATTCATTATATCTACGATAAAAATGATGCAAACACATAATTGATTAGATAATAACCTTAAATACATTTTCAATCATCTATTTGTTTCTCGTTAAAATACTGTGTATGATATTGAAAAGGTGTGAAGTTCGGTTTTTATTGCATATATCGACGTTTCAGCCAGATTAGAGCGGTTTTACGTGTACATCTTCCATCGGTAATATAAACTGAAAATCAAGAACATTTTAGGTAATTCTAATGAAAACACATTGTTTTTTATCATTTGTATTGAAAACAACATTGTCATATATCTTTTCTTGGATCTTAATAGTACGAAACCTCGCTCTATGATTTGAAGTTAAAATCCTCAAATATTGTATAACAGTGACTTTTTCACGTTAATCATGTAGTTTGATATTACGTATGTATATTCATTTTTACCAATATTTCGATACTATTTCATGTATTATCACGATATATGATTTGGCCTTCAAATCTCAGAATGTCGCATAATATTGCATTTTAAGCAAGTTTTCTTGCATTTTGTTTCGTACGAAAAATCATCGAATTTAACAATATTTTGACGTTTATCATCCACTTTTCCTCTATGTGATTTAAACAAAATATCATCGAATTAGGCAATATTTTGCCGTTTTTCCACGTTTTTGTGAATTTTCAGTTTATGGGTTTAATTCATTATATATACGATAAAAATGATGCAAACACATAATTGATTAGATAATAACCTTAAATACTTCATTTTCAATCATCTATTTGTTTCTACTGTGTAAGGGGAGGAGATATATCACACTGGCAGGGGTCTCCAGCAACACACTGGCAGGGGTCTCCAGCAACACACTGGCAGGGGTCTTTCACGCTTTACCCGACGCTTTATCCGACTTTGTCTCGACGGTTTACCCGACGCTTTATCCGACGTTGTCCCGACGGTTTACCCGACGGTTTACCCTGAGAGTTTACCCGACGTTTTATCCGACATTTACCCGACGGTTTACCCGACGCGTTACTCTGACAGTTTACCCGACGGTTTACCCGACAGTTTACCCGACGGTTTACCCGACGGTTTACAATGACGGTTTACCCGACGTGTTTAGTTTACAGTTTACACGTCAGTTATCATGAAAACAGATTTTCGACTATTTTATTTTATTTATTCGACGACTTACACGGCGGGTAAACCCCGTCGGGTTTACCTGTCGGGTTTACCCGTTTTTACACGGGTAAAAAACGGGTAAAAATTACCCGACGATTTACCCGACGATTTACCCGACGATTCATTCGGCGCTTTATTTATTCATTTTTATTTATTTTATTTTTATTTTTTAATTTTTTATTTATTTTATAGACATTATATATATACATTACATTAGATATACAGATTACATTAGATATACAGATTACATTAGATATTACATTACATTACATTACATTTACAGTCTCCGTGGTGTAGTGGTAAGACACTCGCCTGGCGTTCCGCGAGCGCTATGTCATGGGTTCGTATCCTGGCCGGGGAGGATTTACTGGGCGCAATTCCTTAACTGTAGCCTCTGTTTAACGCAACAGTAAAATGTGTACTTGGATGAAAAAACGATTCTTCGCGGCAGGGGATCTTCGCGGGCAGGTCCCTTTCAGGGACCTGCCCGAAACGCTACGCGTACTAGTGGCTGTACAAGAATGTTACAACTCTTGTATATATCTCAAAAAAACAAAAAAAAAAAAAAATTAGGTTACAGACACTAGATATAGACATATTATTTATTTTATTATATAGACATTACATATATATTACATTAGATATTACATTACATTACATTACATATTACATTACATTACATTAGATATTACATTACATTACATTACATTAGATATTACATTACATTACATTAGATATTACATTACATTACATATTACATTACATTACATATTACATTACATTACATATTACATTACATTACATTACATATTACATTACATTACATATTACATTACATTACATATTACATTACATTACATATTACATTACATTACATTACATTACATTACATTACGTTACATATTACATTAGATATTACATTACATTACATATTACATTACATTACATATTACATTACATTACATTAGATATTACATTACATTACATATTACATTACATTACATATTACATTACATTACATATTACATTACATTATATATTACATTACATTACATATTACATTACATTACATTACGTTACATATTACATTAGATATTACATTACATTACATTACATTACATTAGATATTACATTACAGACATTAGATATATACATATTATTTATTTTATTATATAGACACGACCTGACCCGACACGACCTGACCTCGCCTTACCTAATCTAACTCGGGTCCAGGTGTGGGTCCGTGGGCCCCCGGACTTCCACCCTTCCCTACATCCCAGGGTCAGGTCAGGTCAGGTCAAGTTTTAGCTACCCAGAGACCTCACAGTCGAGATGGACGGACGCAGCTACAGGACGGGACACACACAAATCTGTGCCCTGTAGTTACACCGTTTTGACAGACTCGAACACACGTCAGTTCTCATGAGAACAGATTCCCATCCGACTAGGCCATTCTGGGGTCGCCAAGTTTTCCAAAGCTGGTTCTTATATTTATATTGAGTAATTTGGTAAAATGTCGTCGGCGGTTTAATGCTCCAATATTCCAGCTGAACAAAATATATATTTGGCTGCAACAGTTAACTTTGATACGTTTGAGTAAAAAATATCTGTAATTATTGTATTTGGGCGTTAATAAACAGGGTAAAGCTCCGACGTAAATTTGCCTGGCGTGGATGGGTTTTTGTTTGGGCTATTTGGGGAGGAGGAGGAGGATGACATCTTGACTGGAAGCTGATGAGGGAGTGTGAAGCCCAGAAGGAGACCAACACGTTGATAACTTAGACAATATTGAGGGCATTTTTCGGCATTTAAATTAATATACACGGAAGTAAAATTTAAAGAGAGAAACTCAAGTGTTTTTTTGACTCATGAAGGTTAATAATTTACTAACTTTTATGGTACTGAAAGGGACTATTTTCACTTTGTGAGAGAAGTTGTAGGAATTGTGGTAAGCTATTAGTTAGAAAAAAAGGGCAATCAACATTGTAAGAGTTTTTTCTCCTTATCTGCAGAGTAGGAGTGAGGACAGCTAATTTATACAAACAGGCTGTTGCCGTTCTCTCGCTGTCTCTCTCTCTCATCTTCCTCTGATCTTCCTCTCTTCTGTTCTCTTTCTGACTTTGTATGTTATGCCTGTTTCTTTCTCTGTATTTCTGCCTCTCTCGCTCTCCCATGATACCAGTTCACAACATGCTGACTAACTCCTGGCTACCAATTTACTGCTAGGTGAACAGATGCATTTAATGAGAGGAAATGTGCCCAAACATTTTATGTCGTGAACGGCTTAGTAGGTCCAATTACTACCCTACCCCACGATACAACCCCACAACATGCTGACTAAGTACTGGGTTCATATTTACTGCTAGGTGAACAGTTGCATTAGGTGAGAGGAAATGTGCCCAAGCCATTTCTGCAGCCACTGGTAATCGAACCTAGAATTCCGGATTTTGAGTCAACAATGAACACGTAAAACTTTCATATTTGTCGAAGTTTGAGTATATGTGTGCTTGTGTGGCTTACTCTCTCTGTCTCCATGTCTTCCTCTCTCTATACATATCTTTCTCTTTATCTCATTATATATCATAAAACAGTTAAACTTCGATATTTCTGGTACGTACAGACTCTATCAGGAATAAATGTGGTTCATAAGGATGTGATCTTCTGGAGGTGTGATCTTCTCGAGATGTGATCTTCTCGAGATGTGATCTTCTGGTGATGTGATCATCTCGAGATGTGATCTTCTCGAAATGTGATCTTCTGGTGATGTGATCTTCTGGAGATGTGATCATCTGGAGATGTTATCTTCTGGTGATGTGCTCCTCTGGAGATGTGATGTTCCCGAGATGTGATATTCTGGAGATGTGATCTTCTGGAGATGTGATCATCTGGAGATGTGATGTTCTGGAGACGTGATCTTCTGGAGACGGGATTTTCTAGAGATGTGATCTTCTCGAAATGTGATCTTCTGGAGATGTGATCATCTGGAGATGTGATCTTCTGGTGATGTGATCTTCCTCTGGAGATGTGATCTTCTGGAGATGTGATCTTCTCGAGATGTGATTTTCCGGAGATGTGATCTTCTGGCGATGTGATCTTCTGGAGATGTGATCTTCTGGAGATGTGATCTTCTGGAGATGTGATCTTCTGGGGATGTGATCTTCTGGAGATGTGATCTTCAAGAGATGTGATCTTCTGGAGATGTGATTTTCTGGACATGTGGTCTTCTGGAGATGTGATCTTCTGGAAATGTGATCTTCTGGTGATGTGGTCTTCTCGAGATGTGTTCTTCTGGTGATGTGATCTTCTCGTGATGTGATCTTCTCGTGATGTGATCTTCTGGAGATGTTATCTTCTGGAGATGTGATCTTCTGGGAATGTGATCTTCTAGAGATGTGATCTTCTGGAGATGTGATCTTCTGGAGATGTGATATTCTCGTGATGTGATCTTCTCGGGATATGATCTTCTGGAGATGTTATCTTATGGGAATGTGATCTTCTGGTAATGTGATCTTCTGGAGATGTTATCTTTTGGAGATGTTATCTTATGGAGATGTGATCTTCTGGGAATGTGATCTTCTGGAGATGTGATCTTCTCGAGATGTGATCTTCTGGAGATGTGATCTTCTCGTGATGTGATCTTCTGGTGATTTGATCTTCTGGAGATGTTATCTTCTGGAGATGTAATCTTCTGGGAATGTGATCTTCTGGTAATGTGATCTTCTGGAGATGTTATCTTCTGGAGATGTTATCTTCTGGGAATGTGATGTTCTGGAGATGTGATCTTCTCGAGATGTGATCTTCTCGAGATGTGATCTTCTCGAGGTGTGATCTTCCTGTGATGTGATCTTCTGGTGATGTGATCTTCTCGAGATGTGATCTTCTCGAGATGTGATCTTCCTGTGATGTGATCTTCTCAAGATGTGATCCTCTCGAGATGTGATCTTCTCGAGATGTGATCTTCTCGAGATGTGGTCTTCTCGAGATGTGATCTTCCTGTGATGTGATCTTCTCGAGATGTGATCTTCTCGAGATGTGATCTTCTCGAGATGTGATCTTCCTGTGATGTGATCTTCTCGAGATGTGATCTTCTCGAGATGTGATCTTCTCGAGATGTGATCTTCCTGTGATATGATTTTCTCGAGATGTGATTTTTTGGACATGTGGTCTTCTGGAGATGTGATCTTCTGGAGATGTGATCTTCTGGTGATGTGGTCTTCTCGAGATGTGATCTTCTGGTGATGTGATCTTCTCGTGATGTGATCTTCTAGTGATGTGATCTTCTGGAGATGTTATCTTCTGGAGATGTGATCTTCTGGGAATGTGATCTTCTGGAGATGTGATTTTCTCGAGATGTGATCTTCTCGAGATGTGATCTTCTCGAGGTGTGATCTTCCTGTGATGTGATCTTCTGGTGATGTGATCTTCTCGAGATGTGATCTTCTCGAGATGTGATCTTCCTGTGATGTGATCTTCTCGAGATGTGATCTTCTCGAGATGTGATCTTCTCGAGATGTGATCTTCTCGAGATGTGATCTTCCTGTGATGTGATCTTCTCGAGATGTGATCTTCTCGAGATGTGATCTTCTCGAGATGTGATCTTCCTGTGATGTGATCTTCTCGAGATGTGATCTTCTCGAGATGTGATCTTCTCGAGATGTGATCTTCCTGTGATGTGATCTTCTCGAGATGTGATCTTCTCGAGATGTGATCTTCTCGAAATGTGATCTTCCTGTGATGTACTCACCTAGTTGTACTCACCTAGTTGTGTTTGCGGGGGTTGAGCTCTGGCTCTTTGGTCCCGCCTCTCAACCGTCAATCAACAGGTGTACAGATTCCTGAGCCTATCTGGCTCTATCATATCTACACTTGAAACTGTGTATGGAGGCAGCCTCCACCACATCACTTCCTAGGCTGATGCGATCTTCTGGTGATGTGATCTTCTGGAGATGTTATCTTCTGCAGATGTGATCTTCTGGGAATGTGATCTTCTGGTGATGTGATCTTCTGGAGATGTTATCTTCTGGAGATGTGATCTTCTGGGAATGTGATCTTCTGGAGATGTGATCTTCTCGAGATGTGATCTTCTGGAGATGTGATCTTCTGGGAATGTGATCTTCTCGAGATGTGATCTTCTGGAGATGTGATCTTCTCGAGATGTGATCTTTTGGAGATGTTATCTTCTCGAGATGTGATCTTCTCGAGATGTGATCTTCTGGAGATGTGATCTTCTCGAGATGTGATCTTCCTGTGATGTGATCTTCTCGAGATGTGATCTTCCTGTGATGTGATCTTCTCGAGATGTGATCTTCTCTAGATGTGATCTTCTCGAGATGTGATCTTCTTGTGATGTGATCTTCTCGAGATGTGATCTTCTCGAGATGTGATCTACTCGAGGTGTGATCTTCCTGTGATGTGATCTTCTCGAGATGTGATCTTCTCGAGATGTGATCTTCTCGAGATGTGATCTTCTCGAGATGTGATCTTCCTGTGTGTGATCTTCTCGAGATGTGATCTTCTCGAGATGTGATCTTCCTGTGATGTGATCTTCTCGAGATGTGATCTTCTCGAGATGTGATCTTCTCGAGATGTGATCTTCCTGAGATGTGATCTTCTCGAGATGTGATCTTCTCGAGATGTGATCTTCTCGAAATGTGATCTTCCTGTGATGTACTCACCTAGTTGTACTCACCTAGTTGTGTTTGCGGGGGTTGAGCTCTGGCTCTTTGGTCCCGCCTCTCAACCGTCAATCAACAGGTGTACAGATTCCTGAGCCTATCTGGCTCTATCATATCTACACTTGAAACTGTGTATGGAGGCAGCCTCCACCACATCACTTCCTAGGCTGATGCGATCTTCTGGTGATGTGATCTTCTGGAGATGTTATCTTCTGCAGATGTGATCTTCTGGGAATGTGATCTTCTGGTGATGTGATCTTCTGGAGATGTTATCTTCTGGAGATGTGATCTTCTGGGAATGTGATCTTCTGGAGATGTGATCTTCTCGAGATGTGATCTTCTGGAGATGTGATCTTCTGGGAATGTGATCTTCTCGAGATGTGATCTTCTGGAGATGTGATCTTCTCGAGATGTGATCTTTTGGAGATGTTATCTTCTCGAGATGTGATCTTCTCGAGATGTGATCTTCTGGAGATGTGATCTTCTCGAGATGTGATCTTCCTGTGATGTGATCTTCTCGAGATGTGATCTTCCTGTGATGTGATCTTCTCGAGATGTGATCTTCTCTAGATGTGATCTTCTCGAGATGTGATCTTCTTGTGATGTGATCTTCTCGAGATGTGATCTTCTCGAGATGTGATCTACTCGAGGTGTGATCTTCCTGTGATGTGATCTTCTCGAGATGTGATCTTCTCGAGATGTGATCTTCTCGAGATGTGATCTTCTCGAGATGTGATCTTCCTGTGTGTGATCTTCTCGAGATGTGATCTTCTCGAGATGTGATCTTCCTGTGATGTGATCTTCTCGAGATGTGATCTTCTCGAGATGTGATCTTCTCGAGATGTGATCTTCCTGAGATGTGATCTTCTCGAGATGTGATCTTCCTCTGGAGATAGTGGCCTACTCCTAATACATCACAATTTACGTAGTCGAGCAATACGTTAAAAATGTGACGAACAAATTAGTTAAAATAAAAGCACCATAATATTGATGTTTTCTTTTCATCGACCCTTGGTTTGGTGTTCACTATCCTTAGCGTAGTGTTCACTATCCTTAGTGTGGTGTTCACTATCCTTAGTGTTATGTTCACTATCCTTAGTGTGGTGTTCACTATCCTAAGTGTGGTGTTCACTATCCTTAGCATAATGTTCACTATCCTTGGCGTGGTGTTCACTATCCTTGGTGTGGTGTTCACTATCCTTAGCGTAGTGTTCACTATCCTTAGTGTGGTGTTCACTATCCTTAGCGTAGTGTTCACTACCCTTAGTGTTATGTTCACTATCCTCAGTGTGGTGTTCACTACCCTTGGCGTGGTCTTCACTACCCTTGGCGTGGTCTTCACTACCCTAGGCGTGGTGTTCACTTACATTGCCAAGGTGTTCACTACCCTTGGCATGGTGTTCACAACCCTTGGGGTGGTGTTCACGACCCCTGGCGTGGTGTTCACTACTCTTGACGTGATGTTTACTACCCTGGGCGTGGTGTTCACTACCCTTGGCGTGGTGTTCACTACCTTTGGCGTGGTATTCACTGAACTAGGCGTGGTGTTCACTAACCTTGACATGGTTCTCACTACCCTTGGTGTGGCGCTCACTGCCCTTTGCGAGGTGTTCACAACCCTTTACGTAATGTTCACTACTCTTGGCGTGGTGTTCACTTCCCTTTGTGTGGTATTCACTACTCTTAGCGTTGTGTTCACTACCCTTCGTGTGTTGTTCACTACCCTTGGCGTGGTGTTCACTACCCCTAACGTTGTGTTCACTACCCTTAGTGTGGTGTTCACTACTCTGGCGTAGTGTTAACTACCCTTAGCGTGGTGATCACTACCCTTGGCGTTGGGTTCAATACCCTTGGCGTGGTGTTCACTACCAATAGTATGGTGTTCACTACCCTTGGCATAATGTTCACATCCCTTGGCTTGGTGTTCACTACCCTTAGCACGGTTTTCACTAACCTTGACGTAATGTTCACTACCAATAGTATGGTGTTCATTTCCCTTTGCATGGTGGTCACTACCCTTGGCGTGTTGTTCACTACCCTTGGCATGGTGTTCACTACCCTTGACGTGGTGTTCACTACCTGTGGTGTGGTGTTCAGTACCCTTCGCGTGGTGTTCACTATCCTTAGCGTGGTGTTCACTAATAATGGCGTGGTGTTCACTACCCTTGGCATGTTGTTCACTACCCTTGGCGTGGTGTTCCCTACCCTTAGCATGGTGTTCACTACCCATGGCGTAGTGTTCACTACCCTTGGCGTGGTGTTCACTACCCCTGACATGGTGTTCACTACCCTTGACGTGGTGTTCACTACCCTTTGTGTGGTGTTCACTCCCATTGGCGTGGAGTTCACTACCATTAGCGTTGTGTTCACTACCTTTAGCGTCATGTTGACTACCCTTGGCGTGGTGTTCACTACCCTTAGCTTGGTGTTCACTACCCTTGGCTTGGTGTTCACTACCATTGGCATGGAGTTCACTATCCTTAGCGTGGTGTTCACTACCCTTGGCGTGGTCTTCACTACCCTTGGCGTGGTCTTCACTACCCTTGGCGTAGTGTTCACTACCATTGGCAAGGTGTTCACTACCTATGGCATGGTGTTCACTACCCTTGGGGTGGTGTTCACGACCCCTGGCGTGGTGTTCACTACTCTTGACGTGGTGTTTACTACCCTGGGCGTGGTGTTCACTACCCTTGGCTTGGTATTCACTGAACGTGGCGTGGTGTTCACTTCCCATGGCATGGTGTTCACTACCCATGGCATGGTGTTCACTACTCTTGATGTGGTGTTCACTACCTGTGGTGTGGTGTTCAGTACCCTTCGCGTGGTGTTCACTATGCTTAGCGTGGTGTTCACTAATAATGGCGTGGTGTTCACTACCCTTGGCATGTTGTTCACTACCCTTCGCATGGTGTTCACTACCCTTGACGTGGTGTTCACTACCTGTGGTGTGGTGTTCAGTACCCTTTGCTTGGAGTTCACTATCCTTAGCGTGGTGTTCACTAATAATGGCGTGGTGTTCACTACCCTTGGCATGTTGTTCACTACCCTTGGCGTGGTGTTCCCTACCCTTAGCATGGTGTTCACTACCCATGGCGTAGTGTTCACTACCCTTGGCGTGGTGTTCACTACCCTTGACGTGGTGTTCACTACCCCAACCATGGTGTTCACTACCCTTGACGTGGTGTTCACTACCCTTTGTGTGGTGTTCACTCAAATTGGCGTGGTGTTCACTACCATTAGCGTTGTGTTCACTACCTTTAGCGTCATGTTGACTACCCTTGGCGTGGTGTTCACTACCCTTAGCTTGGTGTTCACTACCCTCCTGCAGGAGATCACTTGAACTCCTGCATCCCTCTTATGAGCCTCTGCATCCCTCTCCTGAGCCTTTGCATCACTTTCTTAAGCCTCTGCATCCCTCCCTTGATCGTCTGCATCACTCTCTTGATCCTCTGCATTCCTCTCTTAAGCCTCTGCATCATTCTCTTGAGCCCCCGCATCATTCTCTTGAGACTCAGCATCCCTCTCTTAAGCTTCTACATCATTCTCTTGTGCCCCTGCATCACTCTCTTGAACCTCTGCATCACTCTATAAGCCTCTGAATCTTTCTCTTCAGCCTCTGCATCACTCTCCTGAGCCTTTGCATCACTCTCTTGGGCCTCAACATCCTTCTCTTGAGCCTCTGCATCCCTCTCTTAAGCCTCTGCATCACTCTCTTGAGCTTTTGCATCACTTTCTTGAGCCTCTGCATCCCTCTCTTAAGCCTCTACAACACTCTCTTCAGCCTCTGCATCACTCTCTTAAGCCTCTGCATTCCTCTCGCGAGCCTCTGCATCCCTCTCTTAAGCCTCTACAACACTCTCTTGAACCTCTGCATCACTCTCTTAAGCCTCTGAATCTTTCTCTTCAGCCTCTGCATCACTCTCCTGAGCCTTTGCATCACTCTCTTGGGCCTCAACATCCTTCTCTTGAGCCTCTGCATCCCTCTCTTAAGCCTCTGCATCACTCTCTTGAGCTTTTGCATCACTTTCTTGAGCCTCTGCATCCCTCTCTTAAGCCTCTACAACACTCTCTTCAGCCTCTGCATCACTCTCTTAAGCCTCTGCATTCCTCTCGTGAGCCTCTGCATCCCTCTCTTAAGCCTCTGCATCCCTTTCTTAAGCCTTCGCATCACTTTCTTAAACTCCTGCATCCCTCTCATTAGCCTCTGCATCCCTCTCCTGAGACTTTGCATCACTCTCCTAAGCCTCTGCATCCCTCTCTTGAGGCTCTGCGTCACTCTCAAGAGCCTCTGCATCCCT
The DNA here is from genome assembly GCF_040958095.1 of Procambarus clarkii. Taxonomy (NCBI): domain Eukaryota; kingdom Metazoa; phylum Arthropoda; class Malacostraca; order Decapoda; family Cambaridae; genus Procambarus; species Procambarus clarkii. Next base: position 35,585,310 of record NC_091201.1, read on the forward strand.
CTCTTGTGCCTCTGCATCCCTCACTTGAACCTCTGCGTCCGTCTCTTGAGCCCCTGCATCCCTCTCTTAAGCCTCTGCATCATTCTCTTAAGCCTCTGCATCACTCTCGTAAGCCTCTGAATCACTCTTTTGAGCCTCTGCATCCCTCGCTTGAACTCCTGCATCCCTCTCATGAGGTTCTGCATCCCTCTCCTGAGCCTTTGCATCACTCTCTTAAGCCACTGCATCGCTCTCTTGAGCCTCTGCATTACTCTCAAAAACCTCTGCATCCCTCTCTTGTGCCTCTGCATCCCTGACTTGAGCCTTGAGTTTATTGTTCGATGCAGAGTAATAAACTGAAAATGCAGAACAATAAACTTAAAATTCACAAAAACGTGGAAAAACGGCAAAATATTGCCTAATTCGATGGTATTTTGTTTAAATCACAAAAAGGAAAAGAGGATGATAAACGTCAAAATATTGCTAAATTCGATGATTTTTTGTAAAAAACAAAATGCAAGAAAACTTGCTTAAAATGCAAAATTTGCGAAATTCTGAGATTTGAAAGCCAAATCACATATCGTGAGAAAACATGAAGAATTATCGAAATATTGGAATATTGGTAAAAACGAATATATTTACGTTCAATCACACTACATGAAAAACATGAAAAAAATCGCTATTTTTCCAAATTTGAGGATTTTAACTTCAAATCATAAAGCTAGGTTTCGTATTACCTCACATTCATCTCTCACTTGAGCCTCTGCATCCCTCTCTTGAGCCTCTGCTTCACTCTCTTGAACTCTGAAGAGAGTGATGCAGAGGTTCAAGAGAGGGATGCAGAGGCTCAAGAGAGTGATGCAGAGGCTTAAGAGAGTGAGGCAGAGGCTCAAGAGAGTGATGCAGAGGCTTGAGAGAGGGATGCAGAGGCTTGAGAGAGGGATGCAGGGGCTCAAGAGAGTGACGCAGAGGCTTATGAGAGTGATTCAGAGGCTTAAGAGAGTGATGCAGAGGCATAAGAGAGTCATGCAGAGGCTTAAGAGAGGGATGCAGAGGCTCACGAGAGGGATGTAGAGGCCCAAGAGAGGGATGCAGAGGCTCAAGAGAGGGATGCAGAGGCTTAAGAAAGAGATGCAAAGGCTCAAGAGAGGGATGCAGAGGCTCATGAGAGGGATACAGAAGTTCAAGAGAGGGCTGCAGAGGCTCAATCACACTACATGAAAAACGTGAAAAAAATCGCAATTTTTTCCAAATTTGAGGAAATCATACTTCAAATCATAAAGCGAGGTTTCGTATTATTTAGATTCTAGAAAAGACATATAAAGATGCTGTTTCCAATACATATGATAAAAATCAATGTGTTTTCATTAAAATACTTTAAAATGTTCCTGATTTTCCGTTTATATTACCGATGGAAGATGTACACGTAAAACCGCTCTAATCCGGGTGAAACGTCGATATATGCAATAAAAACAGAACTTCTCCCCTTTTCAATATCTTACTCAGTATTTTACCGAGAAACAAATAGTTGATTGAAAATGAAGTATTTAAGGTTAATTTCTAATCAATTATGTGTTTGCATAATTTTTATCGTATATTTAATGAATTAATACCAATAAACTGAAAATTCACAAAAACGTGGAAAAACGGCAAAATATTGCCGTTTTAATATTATTCGATGATATTTTGTTAAAATCACTTAAAGGAAAAGAGGATGATAAACGTCAAAATATTGCTAAATTCAATGATTTTTAGTACAAAACAAAACGCCAGAAAACTTGCTTAAAAATGCAAAATTTGCGAAATTCTGAGATTTGAAGGCCAAATCACATATCGTGAGAAAACATGAAGTAGTATCGAAATATTGGTAACAACGAATATATTTACATAATGTCACACTACATGAAAAACGTGAAAAAAATCGTTATTTTACCAAATTTCAGGATTTTAACTTCAAATCATAAAGCGAGCTTTCACATTATTTAGATTCTAGAAAAGACATATAAAGATGTTTTTCCAATACAAATGATAAAAATCAATGTGTTTTCATCAAAATACTCTAAAATGTTCTTGATTTTTCGTTTATATTACAGATGGAAGATGTACACGTAAAACCGTTCTAATCCGGCTGAAACGTCGATATATGCAATAAAAACAGAACGTCTCGCATTTTCTTCTCGAACTCCTGCATCCCTCTCATGAGCCTCTGCATCCCTCACTTGAGCCTTTACATGACTCTCTTAAGCCTCTGCTTCCCTCTCTTGAGCCTCTGCGTCACTCTCAAGAGCCTCTACATCCCTCTCTTGTGCCTCTGCTTCCCTCACTTGCGCCTCTGCAAGCCTCTCTTGAGCCCCTGCATCCCTCTCTTGAGCCTCTACATCATTCTCTTGTGCCTCTGCATCACTCTCTTGAACCTCTGCATCACTCTCTTAAGCCTCTGCATCTCTCTCTTCATCCTCTGCATCACTCTCTTGAGCCTTTGCATCACTCTCTTGAGCCTCTACATCCCTCTCTTGAGCCTCTGCATCCCTCTCTTAAGCCTCTGCATCACTCTCTTGAGCCTTTGCATCACTCCCTTGAGCCTCTGCATCCCTCTCTTAAGCCTCTGCAACACTCTCTTCAGCCTCTGCATCACTCTCTTGAGCCTTTGCATCACTCTTTTGAGCCTCTGCATCCCTCTCTTAAACCTCTGCAACACTCTTTGCAGCCTCTGCATCACTCTCTTACGCCTCTGCATCCCTTTTTTGAGCCTCTGCATCACTTTCTTAAGCCTATGCATCCCTTTCTTGCGCCTCTGCATCACTCTCTTGAACTCCTGCATCCTTCACATGAGCCTCTGCATCCCTCACTTGAGCCTTTGCATCCCTCTCTTGAGCCCCTGCATCCCTCTCTTGAGCCTCTGCATCCCTCTCTTGAGCCCCTGCATCCCTCTCTTAAGCCTCTGCATCACTCTCTTAAGCATCTGCAACACTCTTGTAAGCCTCTGAATCACTCTCTTGAGCCTCTGCATCCCTCTCTTGAACTCCTGCATCCCTCTCATGAGCCTCTGCATCCCTGTTTTTAGCCTTTGCATCACTCTCTTAAGCCTCTGCATCCCTCTCTTGAGCCTCTGCATCACTCTCAAGACCCTCTGCATCCGTCTCTTGTTCCTCTGATTCCCTCACTTGAGCCTCTGTATCCCTCTCTTAAGCCTCTGCATCACTCTCGTAAGCCTCTGCATCACACTCTTGAGCCTCTGCATCACCCTATTAAGCCTCTGCATTACTCTCTTGAGCCACTGCATCCCTCTCCTAAGCCTCTGCCTCACTCTGTTAAGCCTGTGCATCACTCTCTTGAGCCTCTGCATCCCTCTCTTGAGCCTCTGCATCTCTCTCTTCAGCCTCTTCATCCCTCTCTTGAGCCTCTGCAACACTCTCTTCAGCCTCTGCATCACTCTCTTAAGCCTCTCAATCCCTCTCTTGAGGCCTCTGCATAACTCACTCGAAGCTCTGCATCACTCTCCTGATTCTCTGCAACACTCTCGTAAGCCTCTGAATCACTCTCTTAAGCCTCTGCATCACTTTCTTGAGCCTTTGCATCACTCTCTTGAGCCTCTGCATCCTCTCTTAAGCCTCTGAATCACTCTTTTGAGCCTCTGCATCCCTCGCTTGAACTCCTGCATCCCTCTCATGAGGTTCTGCATCCCTCTCCTGAGCCTTTGCATCACTCTCTTAAGCCACTGCATCGCTCTCTTGAGCCTCTGCATTACTCTCAAAAACCTCTGCATCCCTCTCTTGTGCCTCTGCATCCCTGACTTGAGCCTTGAGTTTATTGTTCGATGCAGAGTAATAAACTGAAAATGCAGAACAATAAACTTAAAATTCACAAAAACGTGGAAAAACGGCAAAATATTGCCTAATTCGATGGTATTTTGTTTAAATCACAAAAAGGAAAAGAGGATGATAAACGTCAAAATATTGCTAAATTCGATGATTTTTTGTAAAAAACATAATGCAAGAAAACTTGCTTAAAATGCAAAATTTGCGAAATTCTGAGATTTGAAAGCCAAATCACATATCGTGAGAAAACATGAAGAATTATCGAAATATTGGAATATTGGTAAAAACGAATATATTTACGTTCAATCACACTACATGAAAAACATGAAAAAAATCGCTATTTTTCCAAATTTGAGGATTTTAACTTCAAATCATAAAGCTAGGTTTCGTATTACCTCACATTCATCTCTCACTTGAGCCTCTGCATCCCTCTCTTGAGCCTCTGCTTCACTCTCTTGAACTCTGAAGAGAGTGATGCAGAGGTTCAAGAGAGGGATGCAGAGGCTCAAGAGAGTGATGCAGAGGCTTAAGAGAGTGAGGCAGAGGCTCAAGAGAGTGATGCAGAGGCTTGAGAGAGGGATGCAGGGGCTCAAGAGAGTGACGCAGAGGCTTATGAGAGTGATTCAGAGGCTTAAGAGAGTGATGCAGAGGCATAAGAGAGTCATGCAGAGGCTTAAGAGAGGGATGCAGAGGCTCACGAGAGGGATGTAGAGGCCCAAGAGAGGGATGCAGAGGCTCAAGAGAGGGATGCAGAGGCTTAAGAAAGAGATGCAAAGGCTCAAGAGAGGGATGCAGAGGCTCATGAGAGGGATACAGAAGTTCAAGAGAGGGCTGCAGAGGCTCAATCACACTACATGAAAAACGTGAAAAAAATCGCAATTTTTTCCAAATTTGAGGAAATCATACTTCAAATCATAAAGCGAGGTTTCGTATTATTTAGATTCTAGAAAAGACATATAAAGATGCTGTTTCCAATACATATGATAAAAATCAATGTGTTTTCATTAAAATACTTTAAAATGTTCCTGATTTTCCGTTTATATTACCGATGGAAGATGTACACGTAAAACCGCTCTAATCCGGGTGAAACGTCGATATATGCAATAAAAACAGAACTTCTCCCCTTTTCAATATCTTACTCAGTATTTTACCGAGAAACAAATAGTTGATTGAAAATGAAGTATTTAAGGTTAATTTCTAATCAATTATGTGTTTACATAATTTTTATCGTATATTTAATGAATTAATACCAATAAACTGAAAATTCACAAAAACGTGGAAAAACGGCAAAATATTGCCGTTTTAATATTATTCGATGATATTTTGTTAAAATCACTTAAAGGAAAAGAGGATGATAAACGTCAAAATATTGCTAAATTCAATGATTTTTAGTACAAAACAAAACGCCAGAAAACTTGCTTAAAAATGCAAAATTTGCGAAATTCTGAGATTTGAAGGCCAAATCACATATCGTGAGAAAACATGAAGTAGTATCGAAATATTGGTAACAACGAATATATTTACATAATGTAAACATGAAAAACGTGAAAAAAAATCGTTATTTTACCAAATTTCAGGATTTTAACTTCAAATCATAAAGCGAGCGTTCACATTATTTAGATTCTAGAAAAGACATATAAAGATGTTTTTCCAATACAAATGATAAAAATCAATGTGTTTTCATCAAAATACTCTAAAATGTTCTTGATTTTTCGTTTATATTACCGATGGAAGATGTACACGTAAAACCGTTCTAATCCGGCTGAAACGTCGATGTATGCAATAAAAACAGAACGTCTCGCATTTTCTTCTCGAACTCCTGCATCCCTCTCATGAGCCTCTGCATCCCTCACTTGAGCCTTTACATGACTCTCTTAAGCCTCTGCTTCCCTCTCTTGAGCCTCTGCGTCACTCTCAAGAGCCTCTACATCCCTCTCTTGTGCCTCTGCTTCCCTCACTTGCGCCTCTGCAAGCCTCTCTTGAGCCCCTGCATCCCTCTCTTGAGCCTCTACATCATTCTCTTGTGCCTCTGCATCACTCTCTTGAACCTCTGCATCACTCTCTTAAGCCTCTGCATCTCTCTCTTCATCCTCTGCATCACTCTCTTGAGCCTTTGCATCACTCTCTTGAGCCTCTACATCCCTCTCTTGAGCCTCTGCATCCCTCTCTTAAGCCTCTGCATCACTCTCTTGAGCCTTTGCATCACTCCCTTGAGCCTCTGCATCCCTCTCTTAAGCCTCTGCAACACTCTCTTCAGCCTCTGCATCACTCTCTTGAGCCTTTGCATCACTCTTTTGAGCCTCTGCATCCCTCTCTTAAACCTCTGCAACACTCTTTGCAGCCTCTGCATCACTCTCTTACGCCTCTGCATCCCTTTTTTGAGCCTCTGCATCACTTTCTTAAGCCTATGCATCCCTTTCTTGCGCCTCTGCATCACTCTCTTGAACTCCTGCATCCTTCACATGAGCCTCTGCATCCCTCACTTGAGCCTTTGCATCCCTCTCTTGAGCCCCTGCATCCCTCTCTTGAGCCTCTGCATCCCTCTCTTGAGCCCCTGCATCCCTCTCTTAAGCCTCTGCATCACTCTCTTAAGCATCTGCATCACTCTTGTAAGCCTCTGAATCACTCTCTTGAGCCTCTGCATCCCTCTCTTGAACTCCTGCATCCCTCTCATGAGCCTCTGCATCCCTGTTTTTAGCCTTTGCATCACTCTCTTAAGCCTCTGCATCCCTCTCTTGAGCCTCTGCATCACTCTCAAGACCCTCTGCATCCGTCTCTTGTTCCTCTGATTCCCTCACTTGAGCCTCTGTATCCCTCTCTTAAGCCTCTGCATCACTCTCGTAAGCCTCTGCATCACACTCTTGAGCCTCTGCATCACCCTATTAAGCCTCTGCATTACTCTCTTGAGCCACTGCATCCCTCTCCTAAGCCTCTGCCTCACTCTGTTAAGCCTGTGCATCACTCTCTTGAGCCTCTGCATCCCTCTCTTGAGCCTCTGCATCTCTCTCTTCAGCCTCTTCATCCCTCTCTTGAGCCTCTGCAACACTCTCTTCAGCCTCTGCATCACTCTCTTAAGCCTCTCAATCCCTCTCTTGAGGCCTCTGCATAACTCACTCGAAGCTCTGCATCACTCTCCTGATTCTCTGCAACACTCTCGTAAGCCTCTGAATCACTCTCTTAAGCCTCTGCATCACTTTCTTGAGCCTTTGCATCACTCTCTTGAGCCTCTGCATCCTCTCTTAAGCCTCTGCAACACTCTCTTCAGCCTCTGCATCACTCTCTTAAGCCTCTGCATCCCTCTCTTGAGCCTCTGCATCATTCACTTAAGCCTCTGCAACACTCTCTTCAGCCTCTGCATCACTCTCTTGAGCCTCTGCATCCCTCTCTTGAGCCTCTGCATCCCTCTCTTAAGCCTCTGAAACACTCTCTTCAGCCTCTGCATCACTCTCTTAAGCCTCTGCATCCTTTTTTTGAGCCTCTGCATCACTTTCGTAAGCCTCTGCATCCCTTTCTTGAGTCTCTGCATCACTCTCGTAAACTCCTGCATCCCTCTCATGAGCCTCTGCATCCCTCTCCTGAGCCTATGCATCACTCTCTTAAGCCTCTGCATCCCTCTCTTGAGCCTCTGCGTCACTCTCAAGAGCCACTGCATCCCTCTCTTGTGCCTCTGCATCCCTCACTTGAGCCTCTGAATCCTTCTCTTGAGCCCCTGCATCCCTCTCTTGAGCCTTTGCATCCCTCTCTTGAGCCCCTGCATCCCTCTCTTAAGGCTCTGCATCACTCTCTTAAGGCTCTGCATCACTCTCGTAAGCCTCTGAATCACTCTCTTGACCCTCTGCAGCCCTCTCTTGAACTCCTGTATCCCTCGCATGAGCCTCTGCATCCCTCTCTTGAGCCTTTGCATCTCTCTCTTAAGCCTCTGCATCCCTCTCTTGAGCCTCTGCATCCCTCTATTGGGCCTCTACATCCCTCTCGTGAGCCTCTGCATCCCTCTCTTAAGCCTCTGCATCACTCTCTTATGCCTCTGCATCACTCTCTTAAGCCTCTGAATCACTCTCTTGAGCCTCTGCATCACTCTCTTGAGCCCCTGCATCCCTCTCTCAAGCCTCTGCATCACTCTCTTGAGCCTCTGCATCACCCTCTTAAGCCTCTGCATTGCTCTCTTTAGCCTCTGCATCCCTCTCCTAAGCCTCTGCCTCACTCTCTTAAACCTCTGCATCACTCTCTTGAGCCTTTGCATCACTCTCTTGAGCCTCTACATCCCTCTCTTGAGCCTCTGCATCCCTCTCTTAAGCCTCTGCATCACTCTCTTGAGCCTTTGCATCACTCCCTTGAGCCTCTGCATCCCTCTCTTAAGCCTCTGCAACACTCTCTTCAGCCTCTGCATCACTCTCTTGAGCCTTTGCATCACTCTTTTGAGCCTCTGCATCCCTCTCTTAAACCTCTGCATTACTCTCTTGAGCCTCTGCATCCCTCTCCAAAGCCTCTGCCTCACTCTCTTAAGCCTCTGCATCACTCTCTTGAGCCTCTGCATCCCTCTCTTGAATCTCTGCATCACTCTCTTCAGCCTCTTCATCCCTCTCTTGAGCTTCAGCAACACTCTCTTCAGCCTCTGCATCACTCTCTTAAGCCTCTGAATCCCTCTCTTGAGGCCTCTGCATAACTCTCTCGAGCCTCTGCATCACTCTTGGTTCTCTGCATTACTCTCGTAAGCCTCTGAATCACTCTCTTGAGCCTTTGCAACCCTCTCTTAAGCCTCTGCATCCCTCTCTTAAGCCTCTGCATCACTCTCTTATGCCTCTGAAACCCTCTCTTGAGGCCTCTGCATAACTCTCTCGAGCCTCTGCATCACTCTCTTGATTCTCTGCATCACTCTCGTAAGCCTCTGAATCACTCTCAAGAGCCTCTGCATCCCTCTCTTGTGCCTCTGCTTCCCTCACTTGAGCCTCTGGAAGCCTCTCTTGAGCCCCTGCATCCCTCTCTTGAGCCTCTACATCATTCTCTAGTGCCTCTGCATCACTCTCTTGAACCTCTGCATCACTCTCTTAAGCCTCTGCATCTCTCTCTTCATTCTCTGCATCACTCTCTTGAGCCTTTGCATCACTCTCTTGAGCCTCTACATCCCTCTCTTGAGCCTCTGCATCCCTCTCTTAAGCCTCTGCATCACTCGCTTGAGCCTTTGCATCACTCCCTTGAGCCTCTGCATCCCTCTCTTAAGCCTCTGCAACACTCTCTTCAGCCTCTGCATCACTCTCTTGAGCCTTTGCATCACTCTTTTGAGCCTCTGCATCCCTCTCTTAAACCTCTGCAACACTCTTTGCAGCCTCTGCATCACTCTCTTACGCCTCTGCATCCCTTTTTTGAGCCTCTGCATCACTTTCTTAAGCCTCTGCATCCCTTTCTTGCGCCTCTGCATCACTCTCTTGAACTCCTGCATCCTTCACATGAGCCTCTGCATCCCTCACTTGAGCCTTTGCATCCCTCTCTTGAGCCCCTGCATCCCTCTCTTGAGCCTCTGCATCCCTCTCTTGAGCCCCTGCATCCCTCTCTTGAGCCTCTACATCATTCTCTTGTGCCTCTGCATCACTCTCTTGAACCTCTGCATCACTCTCTTAAGCCTCTGCATCTCTCTCTTCAGCCTCTGCATCCCTCTCTTGAGCCTCTGCATCACTCTCTCGAGCCTCTACATCCCACTCTTGAGCCTTTGCATCCCTCTCTTAAGCCTCTGCATCACTCTCTTGAGCCTTTGCATCACTCTCTTGAGCCTCTGCATCCCTCTCTTAAGCCTCTGCAACACTCTCTTATGCCTGTGCATCACTCTTTTGAGCCTTTGCATTCCTTTTTTGAGACTCTGCATCACTTTCTTAAGCCTCTGCATCCCTCTCTTGAGCCTCTGCATCATTCTCTTGAACTCCTGCATCCCTCTTATGAGCCTCTGCATCCCTCTCCTGAGCCTTTGCATCACTTTCTTAAGCCTCTGCATCCCTCCCTTGATCGTCTGCATCACTCTCTTGATCCTGTGCATTCCTCTCTTAAGCCTCTGCATCATTCTCTTGAGCCCCCGCATCATTCTCTTGAGCCTCAGCATCCCTCTCTTAAGCTTCTACATCATTCTCTTGTGCCTCTGCATCACTCTCTTGAACCTCTGCATCACTCTATAAGCCTCTGAATCTTTCTCTTCAGCCTCTGCATCACTCTCCTGAGCCTTTGCATCACTCTCTTGGGCCTCAACATCCTTCTCTTGAGCCTCTGCATCCCTCTCTTAAGCCTCTGCATCACTCTCTTGAGCTTTTGCATCACTTTCTTGAGCCTCTGCATCCCTCTCTTAAGCCTCTACAACACTCTCTTCAGCCTCTGCATCACTCTCTTAAGCCTCTGCATTCCTCTCGCGAGCCTCTGCATCCCTCTCTTAAGCCTCTACAACACTCTCTTGAACCTCTGCATCACTCTCTTAAGCCTCTGAATCTTTCTCTTCAGCCTCTGCATCACTCTCCTGAGCCTTTGCATCACTCTCTTGGGCCTCAACATCCTTCTCTTGAGCCTCTGCATCCCTCTCTTAAGCCTCTGCATCACTCTCTTGAGCTTTTGCATCACTTTCTTGAGCCTCTGCATCCCTCTCTTAAGCCTCTACAACACTCTCTTCAGCCTCTGCATCACTCTCTTAAGCCTCTGCATTCCTCTCGTGAGCCTCTGCATCCCTCTCTTAAGCCTCTGCATCCCTTTCTTGAGCCTTCGCATCACTTTCTTAAACTCCTGCATCCCTCTCATTAGCCTCTGCATCCCTCTCCTGAGACTTTGCATCACTCTCCTAAGCCTCTGCATCCCTCTCTTGAGGCTCTGCGTCACTCTCATGAGCCTCTGCATCCCTCTCTTGTGCCTCTGCATCCCTCACTTGAACCTCTGCGTCCGTCTCTTGAGTCCCTGCATCCCTCTCTTAAGCCTCTGCATCATTCTCTTAAGCCTCTGCATCACTCTCTTAAGCCTCTGAATCACTCTCTTGAGCCTCTGCATCCCTCGCTTGAACTCCTGCATCCCTCTCATGAGGTTCTGCATCCCTCTCCTGAGCCTTTGCATCACTCTCTTAAGCCACTGCATCGCTCTCTTGAGCCTCTGCATTACTCTCAAAAACCTCTGCATCCCTCTCTTGTGCCTCTGCATCCCTGACTTGAGCCTTGAGTTTATTGTTCGATGCAGAGTAATAAACTGAAAATGCAGAACAATAAACTTAAAATTCACAAAAACGTGGAAAAACGGCAAAATATTGCCTAATTCGATGGTATTTTGTTTAAATCACAAAAAGGAAAAGAGGATGATAAACGTCAAAATATTGCTAAATTCGATGATTTTTTGTAAAAAACAAAATGCAAGAAAACTTGCTTAAAATGCAAAATTTGCGAAATTCTGAGATTTGAAAGCCAAATCACATATCGTGAGAAAACATGAAGAATTATCGAAATATTGGAATATTGGTAAAAACGAATATATTTACGTTCAATCACACTACATGAAAAACGTGAAAAAAATCGCTATTTTTCCAAATTTGAGGATTTTAACTTCAAATCATAAAGCTAGGTTTCGTATTACCTCACATTCATCTCTCACTTGAGCCTCTGCATCCCTCTCTTGAGCCTCTGCTTCACTCTCTTGAACTCTGAAGAGAGTGATGCAGAGGTTCAAGAGAGGGATGCAGAGGCTCAAGAGAGTGATGCAGAGGCTTAAGAGAGTGAGGCAGAGGCTCAAGAGAGTGATGCAGAGGCTTGAGAGAGGGATGCAGGGGCTCAAGAGTGTGACGCAGAGGCTCATGAGAGTGATTCAGAGGCTTAAGATAGTGATGCAGAGGCATAAGAGAGTCATGTAGAGGCTTAAGAGAGGGATGCAGAGGCTCACGAGAGGGATGTAGAGGCCCAAGAGAGGGATGCAGAGGCTCAAGAGAGGGATGCAGAGGCTTAAGAAAGAGATGCAAATGTTGGATATTTCCAACATCGAATACAGCATTGTTGTATTCTCATTACTTATTACTAATCATATTAATATTGTAGTAAGTAAAATTAACAACTCGTAGAATTCTCCTGTACTAATAATTCATCTGTGCATTAGGTTAGAATTCTCACGTCATCTGACGCTAGTATTGCGTCAGATTTCTTTACAGTAAAACACATTATATACAATTTGTGTGAGAATTAAATACGATTCTCCATAATTAAAGCATTCTGTATGACAACTGATTGCAGACGAATTGTTCTCTAACTAAAAGCCGAATAGAGCGTTAGAATTATACCGTCTACCTCGCGATAGTGTTAACGTCATCAATGAATGCTATGGGGAGACATTAATTCCTCTCCCTTGTATCTTTACTATTCTTAAATAGTTAAATAATAATATTTCGTTCCTCTAAATAATAAACCCGTCCAGTCTTTAGAGTTTCAAGCGCGAATGCGAGAAATATTAATGTTCATGCCAATAATTTGTGTAATGAACGTCGACTCGGCGTGGGGGGAGGGACGCGACGCCATACTCTGAGTGAGGGTGTCGGGAGGCGGACACGTGCAAGGCCAGAAGGAGGCAAAACCACGCTTACCGTACTCACAAAAGACGCCATTGTCCAGCAAATAGGACACGTGTGTCTATCTACAGATGAAAGCCGCCACTGTGAGGCGTGAACGACCTTGCAGATAATATCTTCAACTAGTGCTGGTGTTAAATAAGGGACCCCTAGACTTGGTTCCTGACGACACGTGATCAGCCAACTTGAAACGCATCAATCCAGGATAGGTTCACCGGAGCCTGGGATGCGAAATTACGGCAATCTTAATACTTACACAGTGCCCACAGCTAAGTACCTTTTATTTGATGCATCATTTACAGGTTTAATAATAGCGGGGTGATTGCGCGTCACGCGGCATAACAACACCTAATAACAGGTGATTAGAATTCTATCTGTAGACATTAATAATCTTGAATATGAATTGAGCAGTTAAATCAATTGCTACTGGTAGTCATTTATTTTGCAGCTCGAGAGACGAATTCCTCATGCTGTCTTCTCCATGTTAACCGTGTCAGACGTCGGTGTACCAGACTTGGAGATTAAGAGGACTGCCAGGGTTATCTAAAGGAATCTATTACCAGCTAAGGCTTATTTCTTTTACTCATAACATTGCAATTTGATACATTCAAAATGTTTTCAACATAATGTGATTTACTGTAATTCATTATTATGCACATATTCATGTTCTTCTTTGTATGAATAATATTATATTCAACATTAATTATAGGATTAGATTATTATTAATAGAATTAGTGAACGAACCACACTGATTCCTGGACGTACTGACCTCCAGTAATAACCCCCCAATGTAGGTGTTTGAGGTTTGGTTTTAATAATACAGCCCATTAATTATTCTTATGATCATACTTTCTAGTCATATCCATAGTCACTGGTTTCCTCTAGAATTTTATCTAATGATCTGAAATTCTCAGTTTCCCTCTTTACTTTAAAAGCGGGTGGTCCTTCGTAATTTAATTTACTACTTTAATTATTAATTAATCAGAATCAGACCCAAATATCCCACATTATGGTCCTTTTCGAACCGGATAGGCATTAAATTTATAATTAAAATAATCATTAATAACTAATCCTTGTGTGATAGAAGCTAGACTAACTATTTAATTAATTGTGTCAACTAACGGTGTAACACATCAGTTAGCCTAGATCACACTAACAGCTACCTTATACATAGCTTCAGTGGGTCATAACCAATTACCCACAACATTTAGACCTACACTTCATACTGAAGTAGAATCCTTAGGTCACCAAGAGCAACAGCTCATAACCTTATATTAATCACTAACACCAATTAAGTGTTAACCATTTAGGCTATACCAATGTTTCAATACATGGCTGTCAGCAGACTGTCCATTATAGCCTGAATCCATGTTATAATTACTGATTCACTCAAGTCAGTGGATCATTAACATTTAGGGATCCAGTATACTAATATAAATTACTGATCTCATACTAGTTAATCATTACTAACCCTGATAACATTTTATTCCACAATTAGGAGTACATTTAGGAGTTAGGTAATATTTACGGCAGTAGAATACTTGCCAAACACAATTAATTCTTTTGTGTTCATTTAATTTCTTATGCACATAATTACACAAGTGTATATTATATAAAATACAAAAAACCCAAAAACACAGCACAATTATTTGCACATTACTGCACCATAATATAATCTTTGCCAACCTTATTAGGTAGCAATTTAGGCTGTGATTGTGTTGAATTTGGCACAAACACAGACTAAATATAGTAGTAGTTTCTCAAGTAGAAATTCTCACGACTAGGCTTGAGCTAGTTAGTGACATATATTATTCTTTTGTGCTGACCCTATCAAGGGTGGGATTAACCATTTATTGTGTAATTATTTTATTGCATATTTCTATGTATGTCTTTGAGTGTTACTGTAAGTCCACTACCCATCCGAGGCTGATTTAGAAGAGCTAAGCTGAGGAACACCTGTAGTGAGACCAAGGTACCACTCAAATCTTAGTTGCTTATTATTAGGTAGGTAGCTAACCTCCAAATGAGGTAAATTACAACCAGCCTCAAGAAACATTAGGCTGTCAATACTTATACCTGCTCTACATCAAGGAGCAGAGACTATAGCTATACCACTAGCTACATAAGCCCTATCAGGCTCAATTTACCACAAGAATGAATCCTTTAGAAAGGAATGCAAGATTCTTGACAGCTCTTCAAGCTCCTTTAGGAAAACTGCTTGTGAAATGTCATTTCTGTGTCGAAACTGACCCAGGTGACGTCTACAGACTAGCAAGTTCCATAAGGATCGCCAGCCAAAAATATGACTACATCAAGACTGTAATCGAGACCCACAGGAATTTACTCCAAGCCGGTCATACTGTCTCAGACCACTTAAGTCTAACAGAATCTGATCTCGATAACTATGAACATTTTGTTCAAACCAGTTTAGACCGATATAAGGAGGTGCTTGCGAGACAAGATATTCCCGAGTGGGTGGATCAGATCATTAATAGACCTGTATCCAAGCTAACACTCAGCTCAGATGAAATACTTGAGCTAAATCAAGACGAGGAGAATCCTCTAATCAATGCTGATCACTATACAGGATCAACAACTGAAGTTCAACCTTCATTTTCTAACCTCTCATCTAATACAGCTTCATGTGATGATTTGTTTACAGAGTCTGATCAAATTTCAGACCACTCTTCTCAATGTTTCCTGGATTCTATAAGTTCAATACATAATGCTACTGAATTAACTAGCTTATCACCAGAACCCAGAGAAACAAGTGAAGCTGCAGAAGAAACAAGTGAAGCTGCAGATGAAACAAGTGAAGCTGCAATGAGCAGTGAATCTGAACCAGAAAATGATAAAGCTAATGCTGCAGCAGCAGCCGAAGCTGTAATCAAAGCTGAGGCTAAACAAGAAGCCTTAAGCAACACAAGTAATGGTCACAATTGCTCACAACAGCCTTCTAAAGTAAGTGCTGACAATGAGAAGACTATTATAAACCTTGTGCACCAATTATTAAATTTATCTTCACCAGAGCAATCAGTTGACTCTTTACAAGCCTTTAGTTTTCAGCTTGAGTCACTGATAAATTCTTTCAGTAAAGAGGTGGATCACCCAACTACTGAGTGGATGACTAAAATTATCATCCAAAGAAAATTGTCTGGTGACACACTTAATAAATTATATGTATGCCAGAATGGTAATACCCTGTCAATGCAGGATATATTTACAGGTTTGCGTAATATGAGCAATCATACAGCAGACCAAGCAATTAATGCTAAATCTGAATGCACCAAAACTGTACCTACATCAGTTTCCTTACCTGAAACTCCTAAAGTGACACTGTCACTAGGTAACCAAGGTGCTAATACTCAATGTAACAACAATCAGTTAAATACTGATTCATCAGTGAGGCCTAAGAGTCCCACAGGTGCTCCTAAGAGACCTAATAGTCCAAAGAGCACTCCCAAGAGCCTGTTAATGGTTCCCCAGAGTACACCAAGTACTCACAAGAGAATAAATAACAAGCAAATGCAAGCAGCAAAACCATCACAACCTGCTAATACTGTTTTACCTAAACCGGTAACACCTAAACGATCTGCAGGATGGGGAACGTGCTTGTTTTGCAATCAAAAACATTCTCTGTACAAATGTACTAATTATCCTAATAGAGACACAAGAGTCAGACGACTCAAACAGTTACACAAATGTACTAGGTGTCTCAAACCACATAATGTTAACAGCTGTGACACCCCACTGAACACCTGCAATAGGTGTAGAAGGGGCAAACATCATGCTGCACTGTGCAAATTAGTTAGGACTAATTATGTCAATCCTAGAATAGGACGTAGAGAATCTACACCAGTACAGTGCTGCAAGGTGCGAGATGTGTACAGCGTAACTTCCCAAGCATCTCAAGTGGATGCTGCTCTGCCTACTGCCCAACTTCAAGTGAAGAACAGAGGAACCAAGATCACCATACGTGGATTATTTGATCAAGGTTCCCAGAGAACTTTCATTACTCAAAGGGCAGCAGAGGCACTTAATTTACAACCAATAGGACAGGTAAAACTAAACTTGTCAGGGTCCATGATAAATCGAGGAACCCATGAATACACAGTAGTTCAACCGCTTGTACGACTAGGTAGTCAAGCCAAGGCTGTCCAAGCCATTGTTGTAGATCAAATACCTTTAGACTTAAATATTAAGGGTCTGGGGTACACAGCCCACTTCCTGCAGGAACGTGAAATTAAATTGGCTGACAACAAATTAATGTCTGACCGCCTTAATAATGTAGATGTACTAGTAGGAGCCGACTACTATTACCAGTTCATAACTGGACATGTTAAACGATTGGGAATGAATATGCTCCAATCTGCAGGAGGCTACTTACTTACTGGTAAAGTTCTGAATGTGAACAAGCCTAAGCCTGCCAATAATAAATTAGTCAGCAGTAAATCGATTCTCCAGCAGCAAGCTAAAGGGAGAAATGCAGCTGAGTAATAAACTCAGATTGAATGTAGTACAATTGATACTCGCTGAGATGTTTCATAGCTCTCAGTGAAAATCAATGGTCCGTACTCAAACAAGTACAAGTCACAGCGACCAAGCTATTGAATTCACTGCAGAGCTAGAATTATTCTCGACAAGTAGTAATTGACCACACTCAGTCTTCCTAGTTAAATTGTAATGTTAGGCTAGAGAAACTAGTACTCCCTAGGAATTAATCATGTTAGGCTAGAGAATCTAGCACTCAATGCCACTGGCATTTCCTGAATTTAATTATAAATTCACTAGGACCACTGGTCCACTATACTTGCGCTTAAAGGTTTGCCAAGAAAACCTTCTTAATACCATGTTTTCTGCACTAAGAGTTAGTGATAAATACTTGCATTAATTGTTTGAGTTGTTTTTCTTTCGTTTCTGCTTATTTAGTGTAGGAGCGCAACACGAACAAACTTGCACACTTACTAATAGGTAAGTGAATTTTCAGAGAACTAATATGTTTAATGCATTACCGTTAAACATTAGCATTGTTAATTAACATGCTTCATGAGCTTAACATAGCTCACCTTAGAATTAACGTAATAATATGAGTGCTCGTTCACCATGCGCACGAGCTTAATATTGCTCGCCATGATAACTGAATGACAAAGCTCCACCTCGTTAATTCGAGTTCACTGAACTCACCCTGTTAACTGTTAACGAGCTCCATGTAGCTCACCCTGTCAGCACTGCTGACGAGATCACTGTATCTCACCCTGTCAACACTGTTGACGAGTTCACTGAACTCACCCTGTTAACTGTTAACGAGCTCAATGCAGCTCAACCTGTCAGCACTGCTGACGAGCTCAATGTAGCTCACCCTGTCAACACTGTTGACGAGTTCACTGCAACTCACCCTGTTAGCACTAGCTAACGAGCTCACTGTAGCTCACCCTGTCAACACTGTTGACGAGTTCACTGAACTCACCCTGTTAGCACTGCTAACGAGCTCAATGCAGCTCAACCTGTCAGCACTGCTGACGAGCTCAATGTAGCTCACCCTGTCAACACTGTTGACGAGATCACTGCAACTCACCCTGTTAGCACTAGCTAACGAGCTCACTGTAGCTCACCCTGTCAACACTGTTGACGAGTTCACTGATCTCACCCTGTTAGCACTGCTAACGAGCTCACTGTAGCTCACCCTGTCAGCACTGCTGACGAGCTCACTGCAGCTCACCCTGTCAACACTGTTGACGAGTTCACTGCAACTCACCCTGTTAGCACTAGCTAACGAGCTCACTGTAGCTCACCCTGTCAACACTGTTGACGAGTTCACTGAACTCACCCTGTTAGCACTGCTAACGAGCTCACTGTAGCTCACCCTGTCAGCACTGCTGACGAGCTCACTGCAGCTCACCCTGTCAACACTGTTGACGAGTTCCATGTAACTCACCCTGTTAGCACTGCTAACGAGCTCACTGTAGCTCACCCTGTCAGCACTGCTGACGAGCTCACTGCAGCTCACCCTGTCAACACTGTTGACGAGTTCACTGTAGCTCACCCTGTCAGCACTGCTGACGAGCTCACTGCAGCTCACCCTGTCAACACTGTTGACGAGTTCCCTGTGACTCACCCTGTCAGCACTGCTGACGAGCTCACTGTAGCTCACCATGTTCAAGAGTTTAATATAACTCGACCTGTTAATGAGCTCAATACTGCTCACCATGTTAATTTGTGTACATTTTTGCTCACGTTTAGCTTAGTCCCTTACTTAGGTAGGTTAGAAATTCAAACCATTTATTTAGGTAGGCTTAGGGACTTTAGTTAGTGTCAACTGAGTACTAGCCCAATCTGTACTCACCATTAATTACAGTTGACTATACTTATAGAGACTGATTTAATAAACTCAATTTCATGTAAAGGTGATTTCGTTTTAACAAGTTTACAGTGTCAAGCCTATGAGCTGCCATTTAATTAGCTCATAAGTCAGAATGACTAGGCTACTAATCTCACTGTCGACTCAGAATTTTCCTTGATTTTAATGAATAAACTTTTCAGTTCTCTACTTTCTATTATTTAGCTAGTTAGCAAATTATTTGTACCATCAGTCAACATGACTACTGCACGGCAGTGCACATTAAATTCAACTTCCTCATTTGAATTTGAGGTGATCGTGATGCTGCGTGATGTTATTGTCTAGTAACTCAATAGTTACAAGTCACAGCGACCCTAGACAGTGACCTCATTGTAGTGTCATAGTCTCCTTGATCTTAAATGACTAATAACACTTTACTGTATAATCATACAATAGTGTTATCAGTTCTTAGGAACTTATTCTGAGTTTACCTACGATTCAGCAGCTACGTAATACACCATTACATGTCACTGCGACCCTAGTTGTTGAGTTTATTGTGAGCTTTAGAGCGTTCCTGATTACCGATAACTTAATCATTTAATGTTTCAATATTTCATGCATGTTTCCGCTAAGGGAAACTGCAAGCCTATTACAACTCTGAACAAGAGTAATTTCTTTCACTTCCCACTGAGAAAACTGTGATGATGCTACGATGTGATATCACGTAACGAAACCTTACACGTCACTATGACCCAGGATATCGCATCACCGTAGATTCTGGTAGTTTAAATTGGGAGAGTTGAATTCTATAAATATTGTGTAGGCTACAAACAACATGTTTCATTTGACATGTAAATAGCAATACTCAAGTTCTTGTAAGTCCTTGATAAATCCGGGACGTTCGTTATGTGTGTACTAACATACTAACATACTAACATACTAATGTATTAATCTTAATTTTACTTCGGGATAGGTCAGTACAACACAGTACACTGCGACCCTGGGAATCCCCCCCCGGAGTTATGTTGGATATTTCCAACATCGAATACAGCATTGTTGTATTCTCATTACTTATTACTAATCATATTAATATTGTAGTAAGTAAAATTAACAACTCGTAGAATTCTCCTGTACTAATAATTCATCTGTGCATTAGGTTAGAATTCTCACGTCATCTGACGCTAGTATTGCGTCAGATTTCTTTACAGTAAAACACATTATATACAATTTGTGTGAGAATTAAATACGATTCTCCATAATTAAAGCATTCTGTATGACAACTGATTGCAGACGAATTGTTCTCTAACTAAAAGCCGAATAGAGCGTTAGAATTATACCGTCTACCTCGCGATAGTGTTAACGTCATCAATGAATGCTATGGGGAGACATTAATTCCTCTCCCTTGTATCTTTACTATTCTTAAATAGTTAAATAATAATATTTCGTTCCTCTAAATAATAAACCCGTCCAGTCTTTAGAGTTTCAAGCGCGAATGCGAGAAATATTAATGTTCATGCCAATAATTTGTGTAATGAACGTCGACTCGGCGTGGGGGGAGGGACGCGACGCCATACTCTGAGTGAGGGTGTCGGGAGGCGGACACGTGCAAGGCCAGAAGGAGGCAAAACCACGCTTACCGTACTCACAAAAGACGCCATTGTCCAGCAAATAGGACACGTGTGTCTATCTACAGATGAAAGCCGCCACTGTGAGGCGTGAACGACCTTGCAGATAATATCTTCAACTAGTGCTGGTGTTAAATAAGGGACCCCTAGACTTGGTTCCTGACGACACGTGATCAGCCAACTTGAAACGCATCAATCCAGGATAGGTTCACCGGAGCCTGGGATGCGAAATTACGGCAATCTTAATACTTACACAGTGCCCACAGCTAAGTACCTTTTATTTGATGCATCATTTACAGGTTTAATAATAGCGGGGTGATTGCGCGTCACGCGGCATAACAACACCTAATAACAGGTGATTAGAATTCTATCTGTAGACATTAATAATCTTGAATATGAATTGAGCAGTTAAATCAATTGCTACTGGTAGTCATTTATTTTGCAGCTCGAGAGACGAATTCCTCATGCTGTCTTCTCCATGTTAACCGTGTCAGACGTCGGTGTACCAGACTTGGAGATTAAGAGGACTGCCAGGGTTATCTAAAGGAATCTATTACCAGCTAAGGCTTATTTCTTTTACTCATAACATTGCAATTTGATACATTCAAAATGTTTTCAACATAATGTGATTTACTGTAATTCATTATTATGCACATATTCATGTTCTTCTTTGTATGAATAATATTATATTCAACATTAATTATAGGATTAGATTATTATTAATAGAATTAGTGAACGAACCACACTGATTCCTGGACGTACTGACCTCCAGTAATAACCCCCCAATGTAGGTGTTTGAGGTTTGGTTTTAATAATACAGCCCATTAATTATTCTTATGATCATAATTTCTAGTCATATCCATAGTCACTGGTTTCCTCTAGAATTTTATCTAATGATCTGAAATTCTCAGTTTCCCTCTTTACTTTAAAAGCGGGTGGTCCTTCGTAATTTAATTTACTACTTTAATTATTAATTAATCAGAATCAGACCCAAATATCCCACAGCAAAGGCTCAAGAGAGGGATGCAGAGGCTCATGAGAGGGATACAGGAGTTCAAGAGAGGGCTGCAGAGGCTCAATCACACTACAAGAAAAACGTGAAAAAAATCGCTATTTTTTCCAAATTTGAGGATTTTAACTTCAAATCATAAAGCTAGGTTTCGTATTACCTCACATTCATCCCTCACTTGAGCCTCTGCATCCCTCTCTTGAGCCTCTGCATCACTCTCTTGAACTCCTGCATCCCTCTCATGAGCCTCTGCATCCCTCTCCTGAGCCTATGCATCACTCTCTTAAGCCTCTGCATCCCTCTCTTGTGCCTCTGCATCCCTCACTTGAGCCTCTGCATCCTTCTATTGAGCCCCTGGATCCCTCTCTTGAGCCTCTGCATCCCTCTCTCGAGCCCCTGCATCCCTCTCTTAAGCCTCTGCATCACTCTCTTAAGGCTCTGCATCACTCTCGTAAGCCTCTTCATCCCTCTCTTGAGCCTCTGCAACACTCTCTTCAGCCTCTGCATCACTCTCTTAAGCCTCTGAATCCCTCTCTTGAGGTCTCTGCATAACTCTCTCGAGCCTCTGCATCACTCTCTTGGTTCTCTGCATTACTCTCGTAAGCCCCTGAATCACTCTCTTGAGCCTCTGCAACCCTCTCTTAAGCCTCTGCATCCCTCTCTTAAGCCTCTGCATCACTCTCTTATGCCTCTGAATCCCTCTCTTGAGGCCTCTGCATAACTCTCTCGAGCCTCTGCATCACTCTCTTGATTCTCTGCATCACTCTCGTAAGCCTCTGAATCATTCTCAAGAGCCTCTGCATCCCTCTCTTGTGCCTCTGCTTCCCTCACTTGAGCCTCTGCATCCCTCTCTTGAGCCCCTGCATCCCTCTCTTTAGCCTCTACATCATTCTCTTGTGCCTCTGCATCACTCTCTTGAACCTCTGCATCACTCTCTTAAGCCTCTGTATCTCTCTCTTCAGCCTCTGCATCACTCTCTTGAGCCTCTGCATCACTCTCTTGAGCCTCTACATCCCTCTCTTGAGCCTTTGCATCCCTCTCTTAAGCCTCTGCATCACTCTCTTGAGCTTTTGCATCACTCTCTTGAGCCTCTGCATCCCTCTCTAAAGCCTCTGCAACACTCTCTTCAGCCTCTGCATCACTCTCTTGAGCCTTTGCATCAATCTCTTGGGGATCTGCATTCCTCTCTTAAGCCTCTGCAACACTCTCTTATGCCTGTGCATCACTCTTTTAAGCCTCTGCATTCCTTTTTTGAGCCTCTGCATCACTTTCATAAGCCTCTGCATCCCTCTCTTGAGCCTCTGCATCATTCTCTTGAACTCCTGCATCCCTCTCATGAGCCTCTGCATCCCTCTCTTGAGCCTCTGCATCATTCTCTTGAACTCCTGCATCACTCTCTTAAGCCTCTGCATCCCTCCCTTGATCGTCTGCATCACTCTCTTGATCCTCTGCATCCCTCTCTTAAGCCTCTGCATCATTCTCTTGAGCCCCTGCATCATTCTCTTGAGCCTCTGCATCCCTCTCATAAGCTTCTACATCATTCTCTTGTGCCTCTGCATCACTCTCTTGAACCTCTGCATCACTCTCTTAAGCCTCTGAATCTTACTCTTCAGCTTCTGCATCACTCTCCTGAGCCTTTGCATCACTCTATTGGGCCTCAACATCCTTCTCTTGAGCATCTGCATCCCTCTATTAAGCCTCTGCATCACTCTCTTGAGCTTTTGCATCACTTTCTTGAGCCTCTGCATCCCTCTCTTAAGCCTCTACAACACTCTCTTCAGCCTCTGCATCACTCTCTAAAGCCTCTGCATTCCTCTCGTGAGCCTCTGCATCCCTCTCTTAAGCCTCTGCATCCCTTTCTTGAGCCTTCGCATCACTTTCTTAAACTCCTGCATCCCTCTCATTAGCCTCTGCATCCCTCTCCTGAGCCTTTGCATCACTCTCCTAAGCCTCTGCATCCCTCTCTTGAGCCTCTGCGTCACTCTCAAGAGCCTCTGCATCCCTCTCTTGTGCCTCTGCATCTCTCACTTGAACCTCTGCATCCTTCTCTTGAGCCCCTGCATCACTCTCTTAAGCCTCTGCATCACTCTCGTAAGCCTCTGAATCACTCTCTTGAGCCTCTGCATCCCTCTCTTGAACTCCTGCATCCCTCTCATGAGGTTCTGCATCCCTCTCCTGAGCCTTTGCATCACTCTCTTAAGCCACTGCATCCCTCTCTTGAGCCTCTGCATTACTCTCAAGAGCCTCTGCATCCCTCTCTTGTGCCTCTGCATTCCTCACTTGAGCCTTGAGTTTATTGCTCGATGCAGAGCAATAAACTGAAAATGCAGAACAATAAAGTGAAAATTCACAAAAACGTGGAAAAACGGCAAAATATTGCCTAATTCGATGGTATTTTGTTTAAATCACATAAAGGAAAAGAGGATGATAAACGTCAAAATATTGTTAATTCAATGATTTTTAGTACAAAACAAAACGCAAGAAAACTTGCTTAAAAATGCAAAATTTGCGATATTCTGAGATTTGAAGGCCAAATCACATATCGTGAGAAAACATGAAGAGGCATCGAAATATTGGTAAAACGAGTATATTTACGTAATGTCACACTACATGAAAAACGTGAAAAAAATCGCTATTTTTCCAAATTTGAGGAAATCATACTTCAAATCATAAAGCGAGGTTTCGTATTACATAGATTCTAGAAAAGACATATAAAGATGCTGTTTCCAATAAATATGATAAAAATCAATGTGTTTTCATTAAAATACTTTAAAATGTTCCTGATTTTCCGTTTATATTACCGATGGAAGATGTACACGTAAAACCGCTGTAATCCGGCTGAAACGTCGGTATATGCAATAAAAACAGAACTTCTCCCCTTTTCAATATCTTACTCAGTATTTTAACGAGAAACAAATAGTTGATTGAAAATGAAGTATTTAAGGTTATTATCTAATCATTTTTGTGTTTGCATTATTTTTATCGTGTATATAATGAATTAATACCAATAAACAGAAAATTCACAAAAACGTGGAAAACGGCAAACTATTGCCTAATTCGATGATATTTTGTTTAAATCTCATAAAGGAAAAGGAGATGATAAACCTCAAAATATTGCTAAATTCGATGATTTTTCGTACGAAACAAAATGCAAGAAAACTTGATTAAAATGCAATATTGTGCGAAATTCTGAAATTTGAAGGCCAAATCATATATCGTGATACTACATGAAATAGTATCGAAATATTGGTAAAAATGAATATATTTACGTAATATCAAACTACATGAAAAACGTGAAGAAAATCACTATTTAACCATATTTGAGGTTTTTAACTACAAATCATAGAGCGAGGTTTCGTATTATTTTGATCCAAGAAAAGACATATGACAATGTTGTTTCCAATACAAACGATAAAAATCAATGTGTTTTCATTAGAACTAACTAAAATGTTCCTGATTTTTCGTTTATATTACCGATGGAAGATGTACACGAAAACCGCTCTATTCCGGCTGAAACGTTGATATTTGCAATAAGAACAGAACTTCTCCCCTTTTCAATATCTTTCTCAGTATTTTAACGAGAAACAAATAGTTGATTGAAAATGAAGTATTTAAGGTTATTATCTAGTCAATTATGTGTTTACATCATTTTTATCGTATATATAATGAATTAATACCCATAGATTGAAAATTCACAAAAACGTGGAAAAACGGCAAAATATTGCCTAATTCGATGATATTTTGTTTAAATCACATAAAGGAAAAGGGGATGATAAACGTCAAAATATTGCTAAATTCGATGATTTTTCGTACGAAACAAAATGCAAGAAAACTTGCTTAAAATGCAATATTATGCGAAATTCTGAGATTTGAAGGCCAAATCGTGATACTACATGAAATAGTATCGAAATATTGGTAAAAATGAATATATTTACGTAATATCAAACTACATGAAAAACGTGAAAAAGGTCACTTTTTAACCATATATGAGGATTTTAACTTCAAATCATAGAGCGAGGTTTCGTATTATTTAGATCCAAGAAAAGACATATGACAATGTTGTTTCCAATACAAATGATGAAAACTAATGTGTTTTCATTAGAGGATTTTAACTTCAAATCATAGAGCTAGGTTTAGTATTTTTTAGATCCAAGAAAAGACATATGACAATGTTGTTTCCAATACAAACGACAAAAATCAATGTGTTTTCATTAGAAATAACTAAAATGTTCCTGATTTTCCGTTTATATTACCGTTGGAAGATGTACACGAAAACCGCTCTATTCCGGCTGAAACGTCGATATATGCGATAAAAACAGAACTTCTCCCCTTTTAAATATCTTACTCAGTATTTTAACGAGAAACAAATAGTTGATTGAAAATGAAGTATTTAAGATTATT
Organism: Procambarus clarkii; assembly: GCF_040958095.1. Classification (NCBI taxonomy): domain Eukaryota; kingdom Metazoa; phylum Arthropoda; class Malacostraca; order Decapoda; family Cambaridae; genus Procambarus; species Procambarus clarkii. The sequence goes on from NC_091201.1 coordinate 35,611,042, forward strand.
ATCTAATCAATTATGTGTTTGCATCATTTTTATCGTATATATATAATGAATTAATACCAATAAACTGAAAATTCATAAAAACGTTGAAAAACGGCAAAATATTGCCTAATTCGATGATATTTTGTTTAAATCACATAAAGGAAAAGGGGATGATAAACGTCAAAATATTGCTAAATTCGTTGATTTTTCGTACGAAACAAAATGCAATGAAAACGATGTTTTCTAATGAAAACACATTGATTTTTGTCGTTTGTATTGGAAACAACATTGTCATATGTCTTTTCTTGGATCTAAATAATATGAATCCTCGCTCTATGATTTGAAGCTAAAATCCTCATATATGGTATAATAGTGACTTTTTTCACATTTTTCATGTAGTGTGATTTTACGTAAATATATTCGTTTTTACCAATATTTCGCTACTACTTCATGTTTTGTCACGATATGTTATTTGGCCTTCAAATCTCAGAATTTTGCAAATGTTGCATTATTAAGCAAGTTTCTTGCATTTTGTTTCATACTAATTTCTAATCATCGAATTTAGCAATATTTTGACGGTTATCATCCCCTTTTCCTCTACGTGATTTAAACAAAATATCATCGAATTAGGCAATATTTTGCCGTTTTTCCACGTTTTTGTGAATTTTCAGTTTATTGGTATTAATTCATCATATATACGATAAAAATCAAGCAAACACATAATTGATTAGATAATAACCTTAAATACTTCATTTCCAATCAACTATTTGTTTCTCGTTAAAATACTGAGAAAGATATTGAAAAGGGGAGAAGTTCTGTTTTTATTGCATATATCGACGTTTCAGCAGGAATAGAGTGGTTTTCGTGTACATCTTCCATCGGTAATATAAACGGAAAATCAGGAACATTTTAGTTAATTCTAATGAAAACACATTGATTTTTATCATTTGTATTGGAAACAACATTGTCATATGTCTTTTCTTGGATCTAAATAATACGAATCCTCGCTCTATGATTTGAAGCTAAAATCCTCATACATGGTATAATAGTGACTTTTTCACATTTTTCATGTAGTGTGATTTTACGTAAATATATTCGTTTTTACCAATATGTCGATACTACTTCATGTTTTCTCACGATATGTGATTTGGCCTTCAAATCTCAGAATTTCGCAAATGTTTTTTTTTAAGCAAGTTTCTTGCATTTTGTTTCGCACTGAAAATCATCGAATTTACCAATATTTTGACGTTAATCATCCCCTTTTCCTCTATGTGATATAAACAAAATATCATCGAATTAGGTAATATTTTGCTATTTTTTCACGTTTATGTGAATTTTCAGTTTATTGTTATTAATTCATTAAATATACGATAAAAATGATGCAAACACATAATTGATTAGAAATTAACCTTAAATACTTCATTTTCAATCAACTATTTGTTTCCCGTTAAAATACTGAGTAAGATGTTGAAAAGGGGAGAAGTTCTGTTTTTATTGCATATATCGACGTTTCAGCCGGAATAGAGCGGTTTTACGTGTACATCTTCCATCGGAAATATAAACGGAAAACCAAGAACATTTTAGTTAATTCTAATGAAAACACATTGTTTTTTATCATTTGTATTGGAAACAACATTGTTACATGTCTTTTCTTGGAACTAAATAATACGAAACCTCGCTCTATGACTTGAAGTTAAAATCTTCAAATATGGCAAAATAGTGACTTTTTTCACGTTTTTCATGTAGTTTGATATTACATAAATATATTCATTTATACCAATATTTCGATACTATTTCATGTATTATCACGATATGTGATTTTGCCTTCAAATCTCAGAATTTCGCATAAAATTGCATTTTAAGCAGGTTTTCTTGCATTTTATATCGTACGAATAATCATCGAATTTAGCAATATTTTGACGTTTATCATCCCCTTTTCCTTTATGTGATTTAAACAAAATATCATCGAATTAGGCAATATTTTGCCGTTTTTCCACGTTTTGGTGAATTTTCAGTTTATTGGTATTAATTCATTATATATACGATAAAAATGAAGCAAACACATAATTGATTAGATAATAACCTTAAATGCTTCATTTTCAATCAACTGTTTGTTTCTCGTTAAAATACTGAGAAAGATATTGAAAAGGGGAGAAGTTCTGTTTTTATTGCATATATCGACGTTTCAGCCGGAATAGAGTGGTTTTCGTGTACATCTTACATCTTTCTTTACGTGATATAAACGGAAAATCAGTAACATTTTAGTTCATTCTAATGAAAACACACTGATTTTTATCATTTGTATTGGAAACAACATTGTCATGTCTTTTCTTAGATCTAAATAATACGAATCCTCGCTCTATGATTTGAAGTTAAAATCCTCATATAATGGTATAATAGAGACTTTTTTCGCGTTTTTCATGTAGTGTGATTTTACATAAATATATTCGTTTTTACCAATATTTCGAAACTACTTTATGTTTTGTCACGATATGTAGTTTGGCCTTCAAATCTCAGAATTTCGCAAATGTTGCACTTTTAAGCAAGTTTCTTGCATTTTGTTTCGTACTAAAAATCATCGAATTTAGCAATATTTTGACGTTTATCATCCCCTTTTCCTTTACGTGATTTAAACAAAATATCATCGAATTAGGCAATATTTTGCCGTTTTTCCACGTTTTTGTGAATTTTCAGTTTATTGGTATTAATTTATTATATATACAATAAAAATGATGCAAACACATAATTGATTAGAAATTAACCTTAAATACTTCATTTTCTATCAACTGTTTGTTTCTCGTTAAAATACTGAGAAATATATTGAAAAGGGGAGAAGTTCTGTTTATATTGCATATATCGACGTTTCAGCCGGAATAGAGTGGTTTTCGTGTACATCTTCCATCGGTAATATAAACGGAAAATCAGGAACATTTTAGTTAATTCTAATGAAAACACATTAATTTTTATCATTTGTATTGGAGACAACATTGTCATATGTCTTTTCTTGGATCTAAATAATACGAATCCTCGCTCTATGATTTGAAGTTAAAATCCTCATATATGGTAAAATAGTGACTTTTTTCACGTTTTTCATGTAGTGTGATTTTACGTAAATATATTCGTTTTTACCAATATTTCGATACTACTTCATGTTTGTCACGATATGTAATTTGGCCTTCAAATCTCAGAATTTCGCAAATGTTGCATTTTTAAGCAAGTTTCTTGCATTTTGTTTCATACTAATTTCTAATCATCGAATTTAGCAATTTTTTGACGTTTATCATCCCCTTTTCCTTTATGTGATTTAAACAAAATATCGAATTAGGCAATATTTTGCCGTTTTTCCACGTTTTTGTGAATTTTCAGTTTATTGGTATTAATTCATTATATATACGATAAAAATGATGCAAACACATAATTGATATGATAATAACCTTAAATACTTCATTTTCAATCAACTATTTGTTTCTCGTTAAAATACTGAGTAAGATATTGAAAAGGGGAGAAGTTCTGTTTTTATTGCATATATCAACGTTTCAGCCGGAATAGAGCGGTTTTACGTGTACATCTTCCATTCGTAATATAAACGGAAAATCAAGAACATTTTAGTTAATTCTAATGAATACACATTGATTTTTATCATTTGTATTGGAAACAACATTGTCATATGTCTTAACTTGGATCTAAATAATACGAAACCTCGCTTTATGATTCGAAGTTAAAATCCTCAAATTTTGTATAATAGTGACTTTTTTCACGTTTTTAATGTAGTTCGATATTACGTAAATATATTCATTTTTACCAATATTTCGATACTATTTCATGTATTATCACGATATGTGATTTGGCTTTCAAATCACAGAATTTCGCATAATATGGCATATTATGCGAAATTCTGTGATTTGAAAGCCAAATCACATATCGTGATAATACATGAAATAGTATCGAAATATTGGTAAAAATGAATATATTTACGTAATATCGAACTACATTAAAAACGTGAAAAAAGTCACTATTATACAAAATTTGAGGATTTTAACTTCGAATCATAAAGCGAGGTTTCGTATTATTTAGATCCAAGTAAAGACATATGACAATGTTGTTTCCAATACAAATGATAAAAATGCAAGTTTTCTTGCATTTTGTTTCGAAGATTTTAACTTCAAATCATAGAGCGAGGTTTCGTATTATTTAGATCCAAGAAAAGACATATGACAATGTTGTTTCCAATACAAATGATAAAAATCAATGTGTTTTCATTAGAATTAACTAAAATGTTCCTGATTTTCCGTTTATATTACCGATGGAAGATGTACACGTAAAACCGCTCTAATCCGGCTGAAACCTCGATATATGCAATAAAAACAGAACTTCTCCCCTTTTCAACATCTTACTCAGTATTTTAACGGGAAACAAATAGTTGATTGAACTTGAAGTATTTAAGGTTAATTTCTAATCAATTATGTGTTTGCATCATTTTTATCGTATATTTAATGAATTAATATCAATAAACTGAAAATTCACAAAAACGTCGAAAAATAGCAAAATATTACCTAATTCGATGATATTTTGTTTATATCACATAGAGGAAAAGGGGATGATTAACGTCAAAATATTGCTAAATTCGATGATTTTTCGTACGAAACAAAATGCAAGAAACTTGCTTAAAAATACATTTGCGAAATTCTGAGATTTGAAGGCCAAATCACATATCGTGAGAAAACATGAAGTAGTTTCGAAATATTGGTAAAAACGAATATATTTACGTAAAATCACACTACATGAAAAACTTGAAAAAAATCACTATTTTACCATATATGAGGATTTTAACTTTAAATCATAAAGCGAGGATTCGTATTATTTAGATCCAAGAAAAGACATATGACAATGTTGTTTCCAATACAAATGATAAAAATCAATGTGTTTTCATTAGAATTAACTAAAATGTTTCTGATTTTCCGTTTATATTACCGATGGAAGATGTACACGAAAACCACTCTGTTCCGGCTGAAAAGTCGATATATGCAATAAATACAGAACTTCTCCCCTTTTAAATATCTTACTCAGTATTTTAACGAGAAACAAATAGTTGATTGAAAATGAAGTATTTAAGATTATTATCTAATCAATTATGTGTTTGCATCATTTTTATCGTATATATAATGAATTAATACCAATAAACTGAAAATTCATAAAAACGTTGAAAAACGGGAAAATATTGCCTAATTCGATGATATTTTGTTTAAATCACATAAAGGAAAAGGGGATGATAAACGTCAAAATATTGCTAAATTCGATGAATTTTCGTACGAAACAAAATGCAATGAAAACGATGTTTTCTAATGAAAAACATTGATTTTTGTCGTTTGTATTGGAAACAACATTGTCATATGTCTTTTCTTGGATCTAAATAATATGAATCCTCGCTCAATGATTTGAAGCTAAAATCTTCATATATGGTATAATAGTGACTTTTTTCACATTTTTCATGTAGTGTGATTTTACGTAAATATATTCGTTTTTACCAATATTTCGATACTACTTCATGTTTTGTCACGATATGTTATTTGGCCTTCAAATCTCAGAATTTCGCAAATGTTGCATTATTAAGCAAGTTTCTTGCATTTTGTTTCATACTAATTTCTAATCATCGAATTTAGCAATATTTTGACGGTTATCATCCCCTTTTCCTCTACGTGATTTAAACAAAATATCATCGAATTAGGCAATATTTTGCCGTTTTTCCACGTTTTTGTGAATTTTCAGTTTATTGGTATTAATTCATCATATATACGATAAAAATCAAGCAAACACATAATTGATTAGATAATAACCTTAAATACTTCATTTCCAATCAACTATTTGTTTCTCGTTAAAATACTGAGAAAGATATTGAAAAGGGGAGAAGTTCTGTTTTTATTGCATATATCGACGTTTCAGCAGGAATAGAGTGGTTTTCGTGTACATCTTCCATCGGTAATATAAACGGAAAATCAGGAACATTTTAGTTAATTCTAATGAAAACACATTGATTTTTATCATTTGTATTGGAAACAACATTGTCATATGTCTTTTCTTGGATCTAAATAATACGAATCCTCGCTCTATGATTTGAAGCTAAAATCCTCATACATGGTATAATAGTGACTTTTTCACATTTTTCATGTAGTGTGATTTTACGTAAATATATTCGTTTTTACCAATATGTCGATACTACTTCATGTTTTCTCACGATATGTGATTTGGCCTTCAAATCTCAGAATTTCGCAAATGTTTTTTTTTAAGCAAGTTTCTTGCATTTTGTTTCGCACTGAAAATCATCGAATTTACCAATATTTTGACGTTAATCATCCCCTTTTCCTCTATGTGATATAAACAAAATATCATCGAATTAGGTAATATTTTGCTATTTTTTCACGTTTATGTGAATTTTCAGTTTATTGTTATTAATTCATTAAATATACGATAAAAATGATGCAAACACATAATTGATTAGAAATTAACCTTAAATACTTCATTTTCAATCAACTATTTGTTTCCCGTTAAAATACTGAGTAAGATGTTGAAAAGGGGAGAAGTTCTGTTTTTATTGCATATATCGACGTTTCAGCCGGAATAGAGCGGTTTTACGTGTACATCTTCCATCGGAAATATAAACGGAAAACCAAGAACATTTTAGTTAATTCTAATGAAAACACATTGTTTTTTATCATTTGTATTGGAAACAACATTGTTACATGTCTTTTCTTGGAACTAAATAATACGAAACCTCGCTCTATGACTTGAAGTTAAAATCTTCAAATATGGCAAAATAGTGACTTTTTTCACGTTTTTCATGTAGTTTGATATTACATAAATATATTCATTTATACCAATATTTCGATACTATTTCATGTATTATCACGATATGTGATTTTGCCTTCAAATCTCAGAATTTCGCATAAAATTGCATTTTAAGCAGGTTTTCTTGCATTTTATATCGTACGAATAATCATCGAATTTAGCAATATTTTGACGTTTATCATCCCCTTTTCCTTTATGTGATTTAAACAAAATATCATCGAATTAGGCAATATTTTGCCGTTTTTCCACGTTTTGGTGAATTTTCAGTTTATTGGTATTAATTCATTATATATACGATAAAAATGAAGCAAACACATAATTGATTAGATAATAACCTTAAATGCTTCATTTTCAATCAACTGTTTGTTTCTCGTTAAAATACTGAGAAAGATATTGAAAAGGGGAGAAGTTCTGTTTTTATTGCATATATCGACGTTTCAGCCGGAATAGAGTGGTTTTCGTGTACATCTTACATCTTTCTTTACGTGATATAAACGGAAAATCAGTAACATTTTAGTTCATTCTAATGAAAACACACTGATTTTTATCATTTGTATTGGAAACAACATTGTCATGTCTTTTCTTAGATCTAAATAATACGAATCCTCGCTCTATGATTTGAAGTTAAAATCCTCATATAATGGTATAATAGAGACTTTTTTCGCGTTTTTCATGTAGTGTGATTTTACATAAATATATTCGTTTTTACCAATATTTCGAAACTACTTTATGTTTTGTCACGATATGTAGTTTGGCCTTCAAATCTCAGAATTTCGCAAATGTTGCACTTTTAAGCAAGTTTCTTGCATTTTGTTTCGTACTAAAAATCATCGAATTTAGCAATATTTTGACGTTTATCATCCCCTTTTCCTTTACGTGATTTAAACAAAATATCATCGAATTAGGCAATATTTTGCCGTTTTTCCACGTTTTTGTGAATTTTCAGTTTATTGGTATTAATTTATTATATATACAATAAAAATGATGCAAACACATAATTGATTAGAAATTAACCTTAAATACTTCATTTTCTATCAACTGTTTGTTTCTCGTTAAAATACTGAGAAATATATTGAAAAGGGGAGAAGTTCTGTTTATATTGCATATATCGACGTTTCAGCCGGAATAGAGTGGTTTTCGTGTACATCTTCCATCGGTAATATAAACGGAAAATCAGGAACATTTTAGTTAATTCTAATGAAAACACATTAATTTTTATCATTTGTATTGGAGACAACATTGTCATATGTCTTTTCTTGGATCTAAATAATACGAATCCTCGCTCTATGATTTGAAGTTAAAATCCTCATATATGGTAAAATAGTGACTTTTTTCACGTTTTTCATGTAGTGTGATTTTACGTAAATATATTCGTTTTTACCAATATTTCGATACTACTTCATGTTTGTCACGATATGTAATTTGGCCTTCAAATCTCAGAATTTCGCAAATGTTGCATTTTTAAGCAAGTTTCTTGCATTTTGTTTCATACTAATTTCTAATCATCGAATTTAGCAATTTTTTGACGTTTATCATCCCCTTTTCCTTTATGTGATTTAAACAAAATATCGAATTAGGCAATATTTTGCCGTTTTTCCACGTTTTTGTGAATTTTCAGTTTATTGGTATTAATTCATTATATATACGATAAAAATGATGCAAACACATAATTGATATGATAATAACCTTAAATACTTCATTTTCAATCAACTATTTGTTTCTCGTTAAAATACTGAGTAAGATATTGAAAAGGGGAGAAGTTCTGTTTTTATTGCATATATCAACGTTTCAGCCGGAATAGAGCGGTTTTACGTGTACATCTTCCATTCGTAATATAAACGGAAAATCAAGAACATTTTAGTTAATTCTAATGAATACACATTGATTTTTATCATTTGTATTGGAAACAACATTGTCATATGTCTTAACTTGGATCTAAATAATACGAAACCTCGCTTTATGATTCGAAGTTAAAATCCTCAAATTTTGTATAATAGTGACTTTTTTCACGTTTTTAATGTAGTTCGATATTACGTAAATATATTCATTTTTACCAATATTTCGATACTATTTCATGTATTATCACGATATGTGATTTGGCTTTCAAATCACAGAATTTCGCATAATATGGCATATTATGCGAAATTCTGTGATTTGAAAGCCAAATCACATATCGTGATAATACATGAAATAGTATCGAAATATTGGTAAAAATGAATATATTTACGTAATATCGAACTACATTAAAAACGTGAAAAAAGTCACTATTATACAAAATTTGAGGATTTTAACTTCGAATCATAAAGCGAGGTTTCGTATTATTTAGATCCAAGTAAAGACATATGACAATGTTGTTTCCAATACAAATGATAAAAATGCAAGTTTTCTTGCATTTTGTTTCGAAGATTTTAACTTCAAATCATAGAGCGAGGTTTCGTATTATTTAGATCCAAGAAAAGACATATGACAATGTTGTTTCCAATACAAATGATAAAAATCAATGTGTTTTCATTAGAATTAACTAAAATGTTCCTGATTTTCCGTTTATATTACCGATGGAAGATGTACACGTAAAACCGCTCTAATCCGGCTGAAACCTCGATATATGCAATAAAAACAGAACTTCTCCCCTTTTCAACATCTTACTCAGTATTTTAACGGGAAACAAATAGTTGATTGAACTTGAAGTATTTAAGGTTAATTTCTAATCAATTATGTGTTTGCATCATTTTTATCGTATATTTAATGAATTAATATCAATAAACTGAAAATTCACAAAAACGTCGAAAAATAGCAAAATATTACCTAATTCGATGATATTTTGTTTATATCACATAGAGGAAAAGGGGATGATTAACGTCAAAATATTGCTAAATTCGATGATTTTTCGTACGAAACAAAATGCAAGAAACTTGCTTAAAAATACATTTGCGAAATTCTGAGATTTGAAGGCCAAATCACATATCGTGAGAAAACATGAAGTAGTTTCGAAATATTGGTAAAAACGAATATATTTACGTAAAATCACACTACATGAAAAACTTGAAAAAAATCACTATTTTACCATATATGAGGATTTTAACTTTAAATCATAAAGCGAGGATTCGTATTATTTAGATCCAAGAAAAGACATATGACAATGTTGTTTCCAATACAAATGATAAAAATCAATGTGTTTTCATTAGAATTAACTAAAATGTTTCTGATTTTCCGTTTATATTACCGATGGAAGATGTACACGAAAACCACTCTGTTCCGGCTGAAAAGTCGATATATGCAATAAATACAGAACTTCTCCCCTTTTAAATATCTTACTCAGTATTTTAACGAGAAACAAATAGTTGATTGAAAATGAAGTATTTAAGATTATTATCTAATCAATTATGTGTTTGCATCATTTTTATCGTATATATAATGAATTAATACCAATAAACTGAAAATTCATAAAAACGTTGAAAAACGGGAAAATATTGCCTAATTCGATGATATTTTGTTTAAATCACATAAAGGAAAAGGGGATGATAAACGTCAAAATATTGCTAAATTCGATGAATTTTCGTACGAAACAAAATGCAATGAAAACGATGTTTTCTAATGAAAAACATTGATTTTTGTCGTTTGTATTGGAAACAACATTGTCATATGTCTTTTCTTGGATCTAAATAATATGAATCCTCGCTCAATGATTTGAAGCTAAAATCTTCATATATGGTATAATAGTGACTTTTTTCACATTTTTCATGTAGTGTGATTTTACGTAAATATATTCGTTTTTACCAATATTTCGATACTACTTCATGTTTTGTCACGATATGTTATTTGGCCTTCAAATCTCAGAATTTTGCAAATGTTGCATTATTAAGCAAGTTTCTTGCATTTTGTTTCATACTAATTTCTAATCATCGAATTTAGCAATATTTTGACGGTTATCATCCCCTTTTCCTCTACGTGATTTAAACAAAATATCATCGAATTAGGCAATATTTTGCCGTTTTTCCACGTTTTTGTGAATTTTCAGTTTATTGGTATTAATTCATCATATATACGATAAAAATCAAGCAAACACATAATTGATTAGATAATAACCTTAAATACTTCATTTCCAATCAACTATTTGTTTCTCGTTAAAATACTGAGAAAGATATTGAAAAGGGGAGAAGTTCTGTTTTTATTGCATATATCGACGTTTCAGCAGGAATAGAGTGGTTTTCGTGTACATCTTCCATCGGTAATATAAACGGAAAATCAGGAACATTTTAGTTAATTCTAATGAAAACACATTGATTTTTATCATTTGTATTGGAAACAACATTGTCATATGTCTTTTCTTGGATCTAAATAATACGAATCCTCGCTCTATGATTTGAAGCTAAAATCCTCATACATGGTATAATAGTGACTTTTTCACATTTTTCATGTAGTGTGATTTTACGTAAATATATTCGTTTTTACCAATATGTCGATACTACTTCATGTTTTCTCACGATATGTGATTTGGCCTTCAAATCTCAGAATTTCGCAAATGTTTTTTTTTAAGCAAGTTTCTTGCATTTTGTTTCGCACTGAAAATCATCGAATTTACCAATATTTTGACGTTAATCATCCCCTTTTCCTCTATGTGATATAAACAAAATATCATCGAATTAGGTAATATTTTGCTATTTTTTCACGTTTATGTGAATTTTCAGTTTATTGTTATTAATTCATTAAATATACGATAAAAATGATGCAAACACATAATTGATTAGAAATTAACCTTAAATACTTCATTTTCAATCAACTATTTGTTTCCCGTTAAAATACTGAGTAAGATGTTGAAAAGGGGAGAAGTTCTGTTTTTATTGCATATATCGACGTTTCAGCCGGAATAGAGCGGTTTTACGTGTACATCTTCCATCGGAAATATAAACGGAAAACCAAGAACATTTTAGTTAATTCTAATGAAAACACATTGTTTTTTATCATTTGTATTGGAAACAACATTGTTACATGTCTTTTCTTGGAACTAAATAATACGAAACCTCGCTCTATGACTTGAAGTTAAAATCTTCAAATATGGCAAAATAGTGACTTTTTTCACGTTTTTCATGTAGTTTGATATTACATAAATATATTCATTTATACCAATATTTCGATACTATTTCATGTATTATCACGATATGTGATTTTGCCTTCAAATCTCAGAATTTCGCATAAAATTGCATTTTAAGCAGGTTTTCTTGCATTTTATATCGTACGAATAATCATCGAATTTAGCAATATTTTGACGTTTATCATCCCCTTTTCCTTTATGTGATTTAAACAAAATATCATCGAATTAGGCAATATTTTGCCGTTTTTCCACGTTTTGGTGAATTTTCAGTTTATTGGTATTAATTCATTATATATACGATAAAAATGAAGCAAACACATAATTGATTAGATAATAACCTTAAATGCTTCATTTTCAATCAACTGTTTGTTTCTCGTTAAAATACTGAGAAAGATATTGAAAAGGGGAGAAGTTCTGTTTTTATTGCATATATCGACGTTTCAGCCGGAATAGAGTGGTTTTCGTGTACATCTTACATCTTTCTTTACGTGATATAAACGGAAAATCAGTAACATTTTAGTTCATTCTAATGAAAACACACTGATTTTTATCATTTGTATTGGAAACAACATTGTCATGTCTTTTCTTAGATCTAAATAATACGAATCCTCGCTCTATGATTTGAAGTTAAAATCCTCATATAATGGTATAATAGAGACTTTTTTCGCGTTTTTCATGTAGTGTGATTTTACATAAATATATTCGTTTTTACCAATATTTCGAAACTACTTTATGTTTTGTCACGATATGTAGTTTGGCCTTCAAATCTCAGAATTTCGCAAATGTTGCACTTTTAAGCAAGTTTCTTGCATTTTGTTTCGTACTAAAAATCATCGAATTTAGCAATATTTTGACGTTTATCATCCCCTTTTCCTTTACGTGATTTAAACAAAATATCATCGAATTAGGCAATATTTTGCCGTTTTTCCACGTTTTTGTGAATTTTCAGTTTATTGGTATTAATTTATTATATATACAATAAAAATGATGCAAACACATAATTGATTAGAAATTAACCTTAAATACTTCATTTTCTATCAACTGTTTGTTTCTCGTTAAAATACTGAGAAATATATTGAAAAGGGGAGAAGTTCTGTTTATATTGCATATATCGACGTTTCAGCCGGAATAGAGTGGTTTTCGTGTACATCTTCCATCGGTAATATAAACGGAAAATCAGGAACATTTTAGTTAATTCTAATGAAAACACATTAATTTTTATCATTTGTATTGGAGACAACATTGTCATATGTCTTTTCTTGGATCTAAATAATACGAATCCTCGCTCTATGATTTGAAGTTAAAATCCTCATATATGGTAAAATAGTGACTTTTTTCACGTTTTTCATGTAGTGTGATTTTACGTAAATATATTCGTTTTTACCAATATTTCGATACTACTTCATGTTTGTCACGATATGTAATTTGGCCTTCAAATCTCAGAATTTCGCAAATGTTGCATTTTTAAGCAAGTTTCTTGCATTTTGTTTCATACTAATTTCTAATCATCGAATTTAGCAATTTTTTGACGTTTATCATCCCCTTTTCCTTTATGTGATTTAAACAAAATATCGAATTAGGCAATATTTTGCCGTTTTTCCACGTTTTTGTGAATTTTCAGTTTATTGGTATTAATTCATTATATATACGATAAAAATGATGCAAACACATAATTGATATGATAATAACCTTAAATACTTCATTTTCAATCAACTATTTGTTTCTCGTTAAAATACTGAGTAAGATATTGAAAAGGGGAGAAGTTCTGTTTTTATTGCATATATCAACGTTTCAGCCGGAATAGAGCGGTTTTACGTGTACATCTTCCATTCGTAATATAAACGGAAAATCAAGAACATTTTAGTTAATTCTAATGAATACACATTGATTTTTATCATTTGTATTGGAAACAACATTGTCATATGTCTTAACTTGGATCTAAATAATACGAAACCTCGCTTTATGATTCGAAGTTAAAATCCTCAAATTTTGTATAATAGTGACTTTTTTCACGTTTTTAATGTAGTTCGATATTACGTAAATATATTCATTTTTACCAATATTTCGATACTATTTCATGTATTATCACGATATGTGATTTGGCTTTCAAATCACAGAATTTCGCATAATATGGCATATTATGCGAAATTCTGTGATTTGAAAGCCAAATCACATATCGTGATAATACATGAAATAGTATCGAAATATTGGTAAAAATGAATATATTTACGTAATATCGAACTACATTAAAAACGTGAAAAAAGTCACTATTATACAAAATTTGAGGATTTTAACTTCGAATCATAAAGCGAGGTTTCGTATTATTTAGATCCAAGTAAAGACATATGACAATGTTGTTTCCAATACAAATGATAAAAATGCAAGTTTTCTTGCATTTTGTTTCGAAGATTTTAACTTCAAATCATAGAGCGAGGTTTCGTATTATTTAGATCCAAGAAAAGACATATGACAATGTTGTTTCCAATACAAATGATAAAAATCAATGTGTTTTCATTAGAATTAACTAAAATGTTCCTGATTTTCCGTTTATATTACCGATGGAAGATGTACACGTAAAACCGCTCTAATCCGGCTGAAACCTCGATATATGCAATAAAAACAGAACTTCTCCCCTTTTCAACATCTTACTCAGTATTTTAACGGGAAACAAATAGTTGATTGAACTTGAAGTATTTAAGGTTAATTTCTAATCAATTATGTGTTTGCATCATTTTTATCGTATATTTAATGAATTAATATCAATAAACTGAAAATTCACAAAAACGTCGAAAAATAGCAAAATATTACCTAATTCGATGATATTTTGTTTATATCACATAGAGGAAAAGGGGATGATTAACGTCAAAATATTGCTAAATTCGATGATTTTTCGTACGAAACAAAATGCAAGAAACTTGCTTAAAAATACATTTGCGAAATTCTGAGATTTGAAGGCCAAATCACATATCGTGAGAAAACATGAAGTAGTTTCGAAATATTGGTAAAAACGAATATATTTACGTAAAATCACACTACATGAAAAACTTGAAAAAAATCACTATTTTACCATATATGAGGATTTTAACTTTAAATCATAAAGCGAGGATTCGTATTATTTAGATCCAAGAAAAGACATATGACAATGTTGTTTCCAATACAAATGATAAAAATCAATGTGTTTTCATTAGAATTAACTAAAATGTTTCTGATTTTCCGTTTATATTACCGATGGAAGATGTACACGAAAACCACTCTGTTCCGGCTGAAAAGTCGATATATGCAATAAATACAGAACTTCTCCCCTTTTAAATATCTTACTCAGTATTTTAACGAGAAACAAATAGTTGATTGAAAATGAAGTATTTAAGATTATTATCTAATCAATTATGTGTTTGCATCATTTTTATCGTATATATAATGAATTAATACCAATAAACTGAAAATTCATAAAAACGTTGAAAAACGGGAAAATATTGCCTAATTCGATGATATTTTGTTTAAATCACATAAAGGAAAAGGGGATGATAAACGTCAAAATATTGCTAAATTCGATGAATTTTCGTACGAAACAAAATGCAATGAAAACGATGTTTTCTAATGAAAAACATTGATTTTTGTCGTTTGTATTGGAAACAACATTGTCATATGTCTTTTCTTGGATCTAAATAATATGAATCCTCGCTCAATGATTTGAAGCTAAAATCTTCATATATGGTATAATAGTGACTTTTTTCACATTTTTCATGTAGTGTGATTTTACGTAAATATATTCGTTTTTACCAATATTTCGATACTACTTCATGTTTTGTCACGATATGTTATTTGGCCTTCAAATCTCAGAATTTCGCAAATGTTGCATTATTAAGCAAGTTTCTTGCATTTTGTTTCATACTAATTTCTAATCATCGAATTTAGCAATATTTTGACGGTTATCATCCCCTTTTCCTCTACGTGATTTAAACAAAATATCATCGAATTAGGCAATATTTTGCAGTTTTTCCACTTTCTTGTGAATTTTCAGTTTATTGGTATTAATTCATCATATATACGATAAAAATGAAGCAAACACATAATTGATTAGATAATAACCTTAAATACTTCATTTTCAATCAACTATTTGTTTCTCGTTAAAATACTGAGAAAGGTATTGAAAAGGGGAGAAGTTCTGTTTTTATTGCATATATCGACGTTTCAGCAGGAATAGAGTGGTTTTCGTGTACATCTTCCATCGGTAATATAAACGGAAAATCAGGAACATTTTAGTTAATTCTAATGAAAACACATTGATTTTTATCATTTGTATTGGAAACAACATTGTCATATGTCTTTTCTTGGATCTAAATAATATGAATCCTCGCTCTATGATTTGAAGGTAAAATCCTCATATATGGTATAAGAGTGACTTTTTTCACATTTTTCATGTAGTGTGATTTGACGTAAATATATTCGTTTTTACCAATATGTCGATACTACTTCATGTTATCTCACGATATGTGATTTGGCCTTCAAATCTCAGAATTTTGCAAATGTTTTTTTTTAAGCAAGTTTCTTGCATTTTGTTTCGTACTGAAAATCATCGAATTTACCAAAATTTTGACGTTAATCATCCCCTTTTCCTCTATGTGATATAAACAAAATATCATCGAATTAGGTAATATTTTGCTATTTTTCCACGTTTATGTGAATTTTCAGTTTATTGTTATTAATTCATTAAATATACGATAAAAATGATGCAAACACATAATTGATTAGAAATTAACCTTAAATACTTCATTTTCAATCAACTATTTGTTTCCCGTTAAAATACTGAGTAAGATGTTGAAAAGGGGAGAAGTTCTGTTTTTATTGCATATATCGACGTTTCAGCCGGAATAGAGCGGTTTTACGTGTACATCTTCCATCGGAAATATAAACTGAAAACCAAGAACATTTTAGTTAATTCTAATGAAAACACATTGTTTTTTATCATTTGTATTGGAAACAATATTGTCACATGTCTTTTCTTGGAACTAAATAATACGAAACCTCGCTCTATGATTTGAAGTTAAAATCTTCATATATGGTAAAATAGTGACTTTTTTCACGTTTTTCATGTAGTTTGATATTACATAAATATATTCATTTATACCAATATTTCGATACTATTTCATGTATTATCACGATATGTGATTTTGCCTTCAAATCTCAGAATTTCGCATAAAATTGCATTTTAAGCAGGTTTTCTTGCATTTTATATCGTACGAAAAATCATCGAATTTAGCAATTTTTTGACGTTTATCATCCCCTTTTCCTTTATGTGATTTAAACAAAATATCATCGAATTAGGCAATATTTTGCCGTTTTTCCACGTTTTGTGAATTTTCAGTTTATTGGTATTAATTCATTATATATACGATAAAAATGATGCAAACACATAATTGATTAAATAATAACCTTAAATACTTCATTTTCAATCATCTATTTGTTTCTCGTTAAAATACTGAGTAAGATGTTGAAAAGGGGAGAAGTTCTGTTTTTATTGCATATATCGACGTTTCAGCCGGAATAGAGCGGTTTTACGTGTACATCTTCCATCGGTAATATAAACCGAAAGTCAAGAACATTTTAGTTAATGCTAATGAAAACACACTGTTTTTTTATCATTTGTATTGGAAACAACATTGTCATATGACTTTAATTAGATCTAAATAATACGAAACCTCGCTATATGATTTGAAGTTAAAACCCTCATATATGGTAAAATAGTGAACTTTTTCACGTTTTTCATGTGTGATTTTACGTAAAAATATACGTTTTTACCAATATTTCGAAACTATTTCATGTAGTATCACGATATGTGATTTGGCCTTCAAATCTCAGAATTTCGCATAATATTGCAATTTAAGCAAGTTTTCTTGCATTTTGTTTTGTACGAAAAATCGTCGAATTTAGCAATATTTTGACGTTTATCATCTCCTTTTCCTTTATGTGATTTAAACAAAATATGATCGAATTAGGCAATACTTTGCCGTTTTTCAACGTTTTTGTGAATTTTCAGTCTATGGGTATTAATTCATTATATATACGATAAAAATGATGCAAACACATAATTGATTAGATAATAACCTTAAATACTTCATTTTCAATCATCTATTTGTTTCTCGTTAAAATACTGAGTAAGATATTGAAAAGGGGAGAAGTTCGGTTTTTATTGCATATGTCGACGTTTCAGCCGGATTAGAGCGGTTTTACGTGTACATCTTCCATCGGTAATATAAACGGAAAATCAAGAACATTTTAGTTTATTCTAATGAAAACACATTGTTTTTTATCATTTGTATTGAAAACAACATTGTCATATATCTTTTCTTGGATCTAAATAATACGAAACTTCGCTCTATGATTTGAAGTTAAAATCCTCAAATATTGTATAATAGTGACTTTTTCGTATTAATCATGTAGTTTGATATTACGTAAATATATTCATTTTTACCAATATTTCGATACTATTTCATGTAGTATCACGATATGTGATTTAGCCTTCAAATCTCAGAATTTCGCATAATATTGCATTTTAAGCAAGTTTTCTTGCATTTTGTTTCGTACGAAAAATCATCGAATTTAGCAATATTTTGACGTTTATCATCCACTTTTCCTCTATGTGATTTAAACAAAATATCATCGAATTAGGCAATATTTTGCCGTTTTTCCACGTTTTTGTGAATTTTCAGTTTATGGGTTTAATTCATTATATATACGATAAAAATAATGCAAACACATAATTGATTAGATAATAACCTTAAATACTTCATTTTCAATCATCTATTTGTTTCTCGTTAAAATACTGTGTAAGATATTGAAAAGGGGAGAAGTTCGGTTTTATTGCATATATCGACGTTTCAGCCGGATTAGAGCGGTTTTACGTGTACATCTTCAATGGGTAAAATAAACGGAAAATCAAGAACATTTTAGTTAATGCTAATGAAAACACATTGTTTTTTATCATTTGTATTGGAAACATCATTGTCATATGTCTTTTCTTGGATCTAAATAATGCGAAACCTCGCTCTATGATTTGAAGTTAAAATCCTCATATATGGTAAAATAGTGACTTTTTCACGTTTTTCATGTTGTGTGATTTTACGTAAATATATACGTTTTTACCAATATTTCGATACTATTTCATGTAGTATCACGATATGTGATTTGGTCTTCAAATCTCAGAATTTCGCATAATATTGCATTTTAAGCAAGTTTTCTTGCATTTTGTTTTGTACGAAAAATCGTCGAATTTAGCAATATTTTGACGTTTATCATCTCCTTTTCCTTTATGTGATTTAAACAAAATATCATCGAATTAGGCAATATTTTGCCGTTTTTCCACGTTTTTGTGAATTTTCAGTTTATGGGTTTAATTCATTATATATACGATAAAAATGATGCAAACACATAATTGATTAGATAGTAACCTTAAATACTTCATTTTCAATCAACTATTTGTTTCTCGTTAAAATACTTAGTAAGATATTAAAAAGGGGAGAAGTTCTGTTTTTATTGCATATATCGACGTTTCAGCCGGAATAGAGCGTTTTTCGTGTACATTTTCCATAGGTAATATAAACGGAAAATCAGGAACATTTTAGTTAATGCTAATGAAAACACATTGTTTTTTATCATTTGTATTGAAAACAACATTGTCATATTTCTTTTCTTGGATCTAAATAATACGAAACTCGCTCCATGATTTGAAGTTAAAATCCTCAAATATTGTATAATAGTGACTTTGTCACGTTAATCATGTAGTTTGATATTACGTAAATATATTAATTTTTACCAATATTTCGATACTATTTCATGTAGTCTCACGATATGTGATTTGGCTTTCAAATCTCAGAATGTCGCATAATATTGCATTTTAAGCATGTTTTCTCGCATTTTGTTTCGTACGAAAAATCGTCTAATTTAGCAATATTTTGACGTTTCTCATCCACTTTTCCTCTATGTGATTTAAACAAAATATCATTGAATTAGGCAATATTTTGCCGTTTTTCCACGTTTTTGTGAATTTTCAGTCTATGGGTATTAATTCATTATATATACGATAAAAATGATGCAAACACATAATTGATTAGATAATAACCTAAAATACTTCATTTTCAATCATCTATTTGTTTCTCGTTAAAATACTGTGTAAGATATTGAAAAGGGGAGAAGTTCTGTTTTTATTGCATATATCGACGTTTCAGCCGGATTAGAGCGGTTTTACGTGTACATCTTCCATCGGTAATATAAACGGAAAATCAAGAACATTTTAGTTAATTCTAATGAAAACACATTGTTTTTTATCATTTGTATTGAAAACAACATTGTCATATGTCTTTTCTTAGATCTAAATAATACGAAACCTCGCTCTATGATTTGAAGTTAAAACCCTCATATATGGTAAAATAGTGACTTTTTTCACGTTTTTCATGCAGTGTGATTTTACGTATATATATACGTTTTTACCAATATTTCGATACTATTTCATGTAGTATCACGATATGTGATTTGGTCTTCAAATCTCAGAATTTCGCATAATATTGCATTTTAAGCAAGTTTTCTTGCATTTTGTTTCGTACGAAAAATCATCGAATTTAGCAATATTTTGACGTTTATCATCCACTTTTCCTCTATGTGCTTTAAACAAAATATCATCGAATTAGGCAATATTTTGCCGTTTTTCCACGTTTTTGTGAATTTTCAGTTTATGGGTTTAATTCATTATATATACGATAAAAATGATGCAAACACATAATTGATTAGATAATAACCTTAAATACTTCATTTTCAATCATCTATTTGTTTCTCGTTAAAATACTGTGTAAGATATTGAAAAGGGGAGAAGTTCGGTTTTTATTGCATATATCGACGTTTCAGCCGGATTAGAGCGGTTTTACGTGTACATCTTCCATCGGTAAAAAACACCGAAAATCAAGAACTTTTTAGTTAATGCTAATGAAAACACATTGTTTTTTATCATTTGTATTGGAAACAACATTGTCATATGTCTTTTCTTAGATCTAAATAATACGAAACCTCGCTATATGATTTGAAGTTAAAACCCTCATATATGGTAAAATAGTGAACTTTTTCACGTTTTTCATGTTGTGTGATTTTACGTAAAAATATACGTTTTTACCAATATTTCGATACTATTTCATGTAGTATCACGATATGTGATTTGGCCTTCATATCTCAGAATTTCGCATAATATTGCATTTTAAGCAAGTTTTCTTGCATTTTGTTTTGTACGAAAAATCGTCAAATTTAGCAATATTTCGACGTTTATCACCTCCTTTTCCTTTATGTGATTTAAACAAAATATGATCGAATTAGGCAATATTTTGCCGTTTTTCAACGTTTTTGTGAATTTTCAGTCTATGGGTATTAATTCATTATATATACGATAAAAATGATGCAAACACATAATTGATTAGATAATAACCTTAAATACTTCTTTTTCAATCATCTATTTGTTTCTCGTTAAAATACTGTGTAAGATATTGAAAAGGGGAGAAGTTCGGTTTTTATTGCATATATCGACGTTTCAGCTTTATTAGAGCGGTTTTACGTGTACATCTTCCATCGGTAATATAAACGGAAAATCAAGAACATTTTAGTTAATACTAATGAAAACACATTGTTTTTTATCATTTGTATTGAAAACAACATTGTCATATATCTTTTCTTGGATCTAAATAATACGAAACCTCGCTCTATGATTTGAAGTCAAAATCCTCAAAAATTGTATAATAGTGACTTTTTCACGTTAATCATGTAGTTTGATATTACGTAAATATATTCATTTTTACCAATATTTCGATACAATTTCATGTAGTATCACGATATGTGATTTGGCCTTCAAATCTCAGAATGTCGCATAATATTGCATTTTAAGCAAGTTTTCTTTTCAACGTTTTTGTGAATTTTCAGTCTATGGGTATTAATTCATTATATATACGATAAAAATGATGCAAACACATAATTGATTAGATAATAACCTTAAATACTTCTTTTTCAATCATCTATTTGTTTCTCGTTAAAATACTGTGTAAGATATTGAAAAGGGGAGAAGTTCGGTTTTTATTGCATATATCGACGTTTCAGCTTTATTAGAGCGGTTTTACGTGTACATCTTCCATCGGTAATATAAACGGAAAATCAAGAACATTTTAGTTAATACTAATGAAAACACATTGTTTTTTATCATTTGTATTGAAAACAACATTGTCATATATCTTTTCTTGGATCTAAATAATACGAAACCTCGCTCTATGATTTGAAGTCAAAATCCTCAAAAATTGTATAATAGTGACTTTTTCACGTTAATCATGTAGTTTGATATTACGTAAATATATTCATTTTTACCAATATTTCGATACAATTTCATGTAGTATCACGATATGTGATTTGGCCTTCAAATCTCAGAATGTCGCATAATATTGCATTTTAAGCAAGTTTTCTTGCATTTTGTTTCGTACGAAAAATCATCGAATTTAGCAATATTTTGACGTTTATCATCCACTTTTCCTCTATGTGATTTAAACAAAATATCATCGAATTAGGCAATATTTTGCCGTTTTTCCACGTTTATGTGAATTTTCAGTTTATGGGTTTAATTCATTATATATAGGATAAAAATGATGCAAGCACATAATTGATTTGATAATAACCTTAAATACTTCATTTTCAATCAACTATTTGTTTCTCGTTAAAATTCTGAGTAAGGTATTAAAAAAGGGAAAAGTTCTGTTTTTATTGCATATATCGACGTTTCAGCCGGAATAGAGCGTTTTTCGTGTACATTTTCCATAGGTAATATAAACGGAAAATCAGGAACATTTTAGTTAATGCTAATGAAAACACATTGTTTTTTATTATTTGTATTGAAAACAACATTGTCATATTTCTTTTCTTGGATCTAAATAATACGAAACTCGCTCCATGATTTGAAGTTAAAATCCTCAAATATTGTATAATAGTGACTTTTTCACGTTAAACATGTAGTTTGATATTACGTAAATATATTCATTTTTACCAATATTTCGATACTATTTCATGTAGTCTCACGATATGTGATTTGGCCTTCAAATCTCAGAATGTCGCATAATATTGCATTTTAAGCAAGTTTTCTTGCATTTTGTTTCGTACGAAAAATCATCGAATTTAGCAATATTTTGACGTTTATCATCCACTTTTCCTCTATGTGATTTAAACAAAATATCATCGAATTAGGCAATATTTTGCCGTTTTTCCACGTTTTTGTGAATTTTCAGTTTATGAGTTTAATTCATTATATATACGATAAAAATGATGCAAACACATAATTGATTAGATAATAACCTTAAATACTTCATTTTCAATCATCTATTCGTTTCTCGTTAAAATACTGTGTAAGATATTGAAAAGGGGAGAAGTTCGGTTTTTATTGCATATATCGACGTTTCAGCCGGATTAGAGCGGTTTTACGTGTACATCTTCCATCGATAATATAAACGGAAAATCAAGAACATTTTAGTTAATGCTAATGAAAACACATTGTTTTTAATCATTTGTATTGAAAACAACATTGTCATATATCTTTTCTTGGATCTAAATAATACGAAACCTCGCTCTATGATTTAAAGTCAAAATCCTCAAATATTGTATAATAGTGACTTTTTCACGTTAATCATGTAGTTTGATATTACGTAAATATATTCATTTTTACCAATATTTCGATACAATTTCATGTAGTATCACGATATGTGATTTGGCCTTCAAATCTCAGAATGTCGCATAATATTGCATTTTAAGCAAGTTTTCTTGCATTTTGTTTCGTACGAAAAATCATCGAATTTAGCAATATTTTGACGTTTATCATCCACTTTTCCTCTATGTGATTTAAACAAAATATCATCGAATTAGGCAATATTTTGCCGTTTTTCCACGTTTATGTGAATTTTCAGTTTATGGGTTTAATTCATTATATATACGATAAAAATGATGCAAACACATAATTGATTAGATAGTAACCTTAAATACTTCATTTTCAATCAACTATTTGTTTCTCGTTAAAATACTGTGTTAGATATTGAAAAGGGGAGAAGTTCGGTTTTTATTGCATATATCGACGTTTCAGCCTGATTAGAGCGGTTTTACGTGTACATCTTCCATCGGTAATATAAACGGAAAATCGAGAACATTTTAGTTAATGCTAATGAAAACACATTGTTTTTTATCATTTGTATTGGAAACAACAATGTCATGTCTTTTCTTAGATCTAAATAATACGAAACCTCGCTCTATGATTTGAAGTTAAAACCCTCATATATGGTAAAATAGTGATTTTTTTCACGTTTTTCATGTAGTGTGATTATAACGTAAACATATACGTTTTTACCAATATTTCGATACTATTTCATGTAGTATCACGATATGTGATTTGGCTTTCAAATCTCAGAATTTCGAATAATATTGCATTTTAAGCAAGTTTTCTTGCATTTTGTTTTGTACGAAAAATCGTCGAATTTAGCAATATTTTGACGTTTATCATCTCCTTTTCCTTTATGCGATTTAAAGAAAATATCATCGAATTAGGCAATATTTTGCCGTTTTTCCACGTTTTTGTGAATTTTCAGTTTATGGGTTTAATTCATTATATATACGATAAAAATGATGCAAACACATAATTGATTAGATAGTAACCTTAAATACTTAATTTTCAATCAACTATTTGTTTCTCGTTAAAATACTGTGTTAGATATTGAAAAGGGGAGAAGTTCGGTTTTTATTGCATAAATCGACGTTTCAGCCGGATTAGAGCGGTTTTACGTGTACATCTTCCATCGGTAATATAAACCGAAAGTCAAGAACATTTTAGTTAATGCTAATGAAAACACACTGTTTTTTTATCATTTGTATTGGAAACAACATTGTCATATGACTTTAATTAGATCTAAATAATACGAAACCTCGCTCTATGATTTGAAGTTAAAACCCTCATATATGGTAAAATAGTGAACTTTTTCACGTTTTTCATGTGTGATTTTACGTAAAAATATACGTTTTTACCAATATTTCGATACTATTTCATGTAGTATCACGATATGTGATTTGGCCTTCAAATCTCAGAATTTCGCATAATATTGCAATTTAAGCAAGTTTTCTTGCATTTTGTTTTGTACGAAAAATCGTCGAATTTAGCAATATTTTGACGTTTATCATCTCCTTTTCCTTTATGTGATTTAAACAAAATATGATCGAATTAGGCAATACTTTGCCGTTTTTCAACGTTTTTGTGAATTTTCAGTCTATGGGTATTAATTCATTATATATACGATAAAAATGATGCAAACACATAATTGATTAGATAATAACCTTAAATACTTCATTTTCAATCATCTATTTGTTTATCGTTAAAATACTGAGTAAGATATTGAAAAGGGGAGAAGTTCGGTTTTTATTGCATATATCGACGTTTCAGCCGGATTAGAGCGGTTTTACGTGTACATCTTCCATCGGCAATATAAACGGAAAATCAAGACCATTTTAGTTTATTCTAATGAAAACACATTGTTTTTTATCATTTGTATTGAAAACAACATTGTCATATATCTTTTCTTGGATCTAAATAATACGAAACTTCGCTCTATGATTTGAAGTTAAAATCCTCATATATTGTATAATAGTGACTTTTTCGTATTAATCATGTAGTTTGATATTACGTAAATATATTCATTTTTACCAATATTTCGATACTATTTCATGTAGTATCACGATATGTGATTTAGCCTTCAAATCTCAGAATTTCGCATAATATTGCATTTTAAGCAAGTTTTCTTGCATTTTGTTTCGTACGAAAAATCATCGAATTTAGCAATATTTTGACGTTTATCATCCACTTTTCCTCTATGTGATTTAAACAAAATATCATCGAATTAGGCAATATTTTGCCGTTTTTCACGTTTTTGTGAATTTTCAGTTTATGGGTTTAATTCATTATATATACGATAAAAATAATGCAAACACATAATTGATTAGATAATAACCTTAAATACTTCATTTTCAATCATCTATTTGTTTCTCGTTAAAATACTGTGTAAGATATTGAAAAGGGGAGAAGTTCGGTTTTATTGCATATATCGACGTTTCAGCCGGATTAGAGCGGTTTTACGTGTACATCTTCCATCGGTAAAATAAACGGAAAATCAAGAACATTTTAGTTAATGCTAATGAAAACACATTGTTTTTTATCATTTGTATTGGAAACATCATTGTCATATGTCTTTTCTTGGATCTAAATAATGCGAAACCTCGCTCTATGATTTGAAGTTAAAATCCTCATATATGGTAAAATGGTGACTTTTTTCACGTTTTTCATGTTGTGTGATTTTACGTAAATATATACGTTTTTACCAATATTTCGATACTATTTCATGTAGTATCACGATATGTGATTTGGCCTTCAAATCTCAGAATTTCGCATAATATTGCATTTTAAGCAAGTTTTCTTACATTTTGTTTTGTACGAAAAATCGTCGAATTTAGCAATATTTTGACGTTTATCATCTCCTTTTCCTTTATGTGATTTAAACAAAATATCATCGAATTAGGCAATATTTTGCCGTTTTTTCCACGTTTTTGTGAATTTTCAGTTTATGGGTTTAATTCATTATATATACGATAAAAATGATGCAAACACATAATTGATTAGATAGTAACCTTAAATACTTCATTTTCAATCAACTATTTGTTTGTCGTTAAAATACTGAGTAAGATATTAAAAAGGGGAGAAGTTCTGTTTTTATTGCATATATCGACGTTTCAGCCGGAATAGAGCGTTTTTCGTGTACATTTTCCATAGGTAATATAAACGGAAAATCAGGAACATTTTAGTTAATGCTAATGAAAACACATTGTTTTTTATCATTTGTATTGAAAACAACATTGTCATATTTCTTTTCTTGGATCTAAATAATACGAAACTCGCTCGATGATTTGAAGTTAAAATCCTCAAATATTGTATAATAGTGACTTTTTCACGTTAATCATGTAGTTTGATATTACGTAAATATATTCATTTTTACCAATATTTCGATACTATTTCATGTAGTATGACGATATTCGCATAACATTGCATTTTAAGCATGTTTTCTCGCATTTTGTTTCGTACGAAAAATCGTCTAATTTAGCAATATTTTGACGTTTCTCATCCACTTTTCCTCTATGTGATTTAAACAAAATATCATCGAATTAGGCAATATTTTGCCGTTTTTCCACGTTTTTGTGAATTTTCAGTCTATGGGTATTATTCATTATATATACGAAAAAAATGATGCAAACACATAATTGATTAGATAATAACCTTAAATACTTCATTTTCAATCATCTATTTGTTTCTCGTTAAAATACTGTGTAAGATATTGAAAAGGGGAGAAGTTCGGTTTTTATTGCAAATATCGACGTTTCAGCCGGATTAGAGCGGTTTTACGTGTACATCTTCCATCGGTAATATAAACCGAAAGTCAAGAACATTTTAGTTAATACTAATGAAAACACACTGTTTTTTTATCATTTGTATTGGAAACAACATTGTCATATGACTTTAATTAGATCTAAATAATACGAAACCTCGCTCTATGATTTGAAGTTAAAACCCTCATATATGGTAAAATAGTGAACTTTTTCACGTTTTTTATGTGTGATTTTACGTAAAAATATACGTTTTTACCAATATTTCGATACTATTTCATGTAGTATCACGATATGTGATTTGGCCTTCAAATCTCAGAATTTCGCATAATATTGCAATTTAAGCAAGTTTTCTTGCATTTTGTTTTGTACGAAAAATCGTCGAATTTAGCAATATTTTGACGTTTATCATCTCCTTTTCCTTTATGTGATTTAAACAAAATATGATCGAATTAGGCAATACTTTGCCGTTTTTCAACGTTTTTGTGAATTTTCAGTCTATGGGTAATAATTCATTATATATACGATAAAAATGATGCAAACACATAATTGATTAGATAATAACCTTAAATACTTCATTTTCAATCATCTATTTGTTTCTCGTTAAAATACTGTGTAAGAGACTTGAAAAGGGGAGAAGTTCGGTTTTATTGTAGTATGACGATATGTGATTTGGTCTGCTGAGCCTCAGCAGACCAAACCTCGCTCTGCATCCCTCTCTTAAGCCTCTGCATCACTCTCTTGAGCCTCTGCATTACTCTCTTGAACTCCTGCATCCCTCTCATGAGCCTCTGCATCCCTGTATTGAGCCTTTGCATCACTCTCTTAAGCCTTTGCATCCCTCTTGAGCCTCTGCATCACTCTCAAGAGTCTCTGCATCCCTCTCTTAAGCTTCTGCATCATTCTCTTGAGCCTCTGCATTACTCTCTTGAGCCTCTGCATCTCTCTCATAAGCCTCTGCATCACTTTCTTCAGCCTCTGCATCACTCTGTTAAGCCTCTCCTTCCTTCTCTTGATCCTCTGCATCACTCTCTTGAGCCTTTGTATCCCTCTCTTGATCCTCTGCATCACTCTTTTGAGCCTCTGCTTCACTCTTTTGAGCCTCTACATCATTCTCTTGAGCCTTTGCATCACTCTCTTGAGCCTTTGCATCACTCTCTTAAGCCTCTGCCTTTCTCTCCTTAGCCTCTGCATCACTCTCTTGAGCCATTTGCAGCACTTTCTTGAGCCTCTGCATCATTTTCTTGAGCCTCTGCATCACTCTCTTGAGCCTCTACATCACTCTGTTGAGCCTCTGCAGCACTCTGTTGAGCCTCAGCGTCACTCTCTTAAGCCTCTACATCACTCTCGTAAGCCTCTGCATCACTCTCTTGAGCCTCTGCATATATCTCTTGAGTCTCTGCATCACTCTCTTGAGCCTCTGCATCCCTCTCTTGAGCCTCTGCAACACTCTCTTCAGACTCTGCATCACTCTCTTAAGCCTCTGCATCCCTCTCTAAAGCCTCTGAATCCCTTCTCTTGAGCCTCTGCATCATTCTCCTCAGCCTCTGCATCCCTCTCTTAAGCCTCTGCATCCCTCTCTTGAGCCTCTGCAACACTCTCTTCAGACTCTGCATTACTCTCTTAAGCCTCTGCATCCCTCTCTAGAGCCTCTGAATCCCTTCTCTTGAGCCTCTGCATCATTCTCCTCAGCCTCTGCATCCCTCTCTTAAGCCTCTGCATCACTCTCTTGAGCCTCTGCATCCCTCTCTGGAGCCTCTGCATCACTCTCGTGAGCCTCTGCATCCCTCTCTGGAGCCTCAGCATCCCTCTCTTGAGCCTCTGCATCATTCTCTTGAGCCTCTGCATCCCTCTCTTAAGCCTCTGCATCACTCTCTTGAGCCTCTGCATCCCTCTCTTAAGCCTCTGCATCACTCTCTTGAGCCTCTGCATTACTCTCTTGAACTCCTGCATCCCTCTCATGAGCCTCTGCATCCCTCTATTGAGCCTTTGCATCACTCTCTTAAGCCTTTGCATCCCTCTTGAGCCTCAGCATCACTCTCAAGAGTCTCTGCATCCCTCTCTTAAGCCTCTGCATCATTCTCTTGAGCCTCTGCATTACTCTCTTGAGCCTCTCCTTCCTTCTCTTGATCCTCTGCATCACTCTCTTGAGCCTTTGTATCCCTCTCTTGATCCTCTGCATCACTCTTTTGAGCCTCTGCTTCACTCTTTTGAGCCTCTACATCATTCTCTTGAGCCTTTGCATCACTCTCTTGAGCCTTTGCATCACTCTCTTAAGCCTCTGCCTTTCTCTCCTTAGCCTCTGCATCACTCTCTTGAGCCATTTGCAGCTCTTTCTTGAGCCTCTGCATCATTTTCTTGAGCCTCTGCATCACTCTCTTGAGCCTCTACATCACTCTGTTGAGCCTCTGCAGCACTCTGTTGAGCCTCAGCGTCACTCTCTTTAGCCTCTACATCACACTCGTAAGCCTCTGCATCACTCTCTTGAGCCTCTGCATATATCTCTTGAGTCTCTGCATCACTCTCTTGAGCCTCTGCATCCCTCTCTTGAGCCTCTGCAACACTCTCTTCAGACTCTGCATCACTCTCTTAAGCCTCTGCATCCCTCTCTAGAGCCTCTGAATCCCTTCTCTTGAGCCTCTGCATCATTCTCCTCAGCCTCTGCATCCCTCTCTTAAGCCTCTGCATCCCTCTCTTGAGCCTCTGCAACACTCTCTTCAGACTCTGCATTACTCTCTTAAGCCTCTGCATCCCTCTCTAGAGCCTCTGAATCCCTTCTCTTGAGCCTCTGCATCATTCTCCTCAGCCTCTGCATCCCTCTCTTAAGCCTCTGCATCACTCTCTTGAGCCTCTTCATCCCTCCATTAAGCGTCTGCATCACTCTCTTGAGCCTCTGCATCCTCTCTTGAGCCTCTGCATCACTCTCATAAGCCTCTGCAACACTCTCTTCAGCCTCTGCATCACTCTCTTAAGCCTCTGCATCACTCTCTTCGGCCTCTGCATCACTCTCTTAAGCCTCGGCTTCCCTCTCTTGATCCTCTGCATCATTCTTCTGAGTCTCTGCATCACTCTCTTGAGCCTCTGCATCACTCTCTTGACCCTCTACATCACTCTCTTGAGCCTCTGTATCACTCTCTTGAGCCTCTGCATCTCTCTCTTAAGCCTCTGCATCTCTCTCTTCAGCCTCTGTATCACTCTCTTGAGCCTCTGCATCCCTCTCTTAAGCTCTGCATCACTCTCCTGAGCCTTTGCATCCCTCTCTTAAGCCTCTGCATCCCTCTCTCAAGACTCTGCATCACTCTCTTCAGCCTCTGCATCACTCTGTTAAGCCTCTGCTTCCTTCTCTTGATCCTCTGCATCACTCTCTTGAGCCTTTGTATCCCTCTCTCGATCCTCTGCATCACTCTTTTGAGCCTCTGCATCACTCTTTTGAGCCGCTGCATCATTCTCTTGAGCCTCTGCACCCCTCTCTTAAGCCTCTACATCATTCTCTTGAGCCTTTGCATCACTCTCTTGAGCCTCTGCATCACTCTCTTAAGGCCTCTGCCTTTCTCTCCTTAGCCTATGCATCACTCTCTTGAGCCATTTGCAGCACTCTCTTGAGCCTCTGCATCATTCTCTTGAGCCTCTGCATCCTTCTCTTAAGCCTCTGCATCTCTCTCTTGAGCCTCTTCATCCCTCCATTAAGCGTCTGCATCACTCTCTTGAGCCTCTGCATCCCTCTCTTGAGCCTCTGCATCACTCTCATAAGCCTCTGCAACACTCTCTTCAGCCTCTGCATCACTCTCTTAAGCCTCTGCATCACTCTCTTCGGCCTCTGCATCACTCTCTTAAGCCTCGGCTCCCTCTCTTGATCCTCTGCATCATTCTTCTGAGTCTCTGCATCACTCTCTTGAGCTCTGCATCACTCTCTTGACCCTCTACATCACTCTCTTGAGCCTCTGTATCACTCTCTTGAGCCTCTGCATCTCTCTCTTAAGCCTCTGCATCTCTCTCTTCAGCCTCTGTATCACTCTCTTGAGCCTCTGCATCCCTCTCTTAAGCCTCTGCATCACTCTCCTGAGCCTTTGCATCCCTCTCTTAAGCCTCTGCATCCCTCTCTCAAGACTCTGCATCACTCTCTTCAGCCTCTGCATCACTCTGTTAAGCCTCTGCTTCCTTCTCTTGATCCTCTGCATCACTCTCTTGAGCCTTTGTATCCCTCTCTTGATCCTCTGCATCACTCTTTCGAGCCTCTGCATCTTTCTTTTGAGCCGCTGCATCATTCTCTTGAGCCTCTGCATCCCTCTCTTAAGCCTCTACATCATTCTCTTGAGCCTTTGCATCACTCTCTTGAGCCTCTTCATCACTCTCTTAAACCTCTGCCTTTCTCTCTTGAGCATCTGCATCACTCTCTTGAGCCTCTGCATCCCTCTCTTGAGCCTCTGCATTACTCTCTTGAGCCTCTGCATCCCTCTCTTGAGCCTCTGCATTACTCTCTTGAGCCTCTGCATCTCTCTCTTAAGCCTCTGCATCTCTCTCTTCAGCCTCTGCATCACTCTATTGAGCCTCTGCATCCCTCTCTTAAGCCTCTGCATCACTCTCCTGAGCCTCTGCATCCCTCTCTTAAGCCTCTGCATCACTCTCTCAAGACTCTGCATCACTCTCTTTAGCCTCTGCATCACTCTGTTAAGCCTCTGCTTCCTTCTCTTGATCCTCTGCATCACTCTCTTGAGCCTTTGTATCCCTCTCTTGATCCTCTGCATCACTCTTTTGAGCCTCTGCATCACTCTTTTGAGCCGCTGCATCATTCTCTTGAGCCTCTGCATCCCTCTCTAAAGCCTCTACATCATTCTCTTGAGCCTTTGCATCACTCTCTTGAGCCTCTGCATCACTCTCTTAAACCTCTGCCTTCTCTCTTGAGCATCTGCATCTTGAGCATCTGAGCATCTGAGCAGCATCTTTTGCAGCACTCTCTTGAGCCTCTGCATCACGCTCTTGAGCCTCTGCATCCCTCGATTAAGCCTCTGCATTACTCTCTTGAGCCTCTGCATCTCTCTCTTAAGCCTCTGCATCTCTCTCTTCAGCCTCTGCATCACTCTATTGAGCCTCTGCATCCCTCTCTTAAGCCTCTGCATCACTCTCCTGAGCCTCTGCATCCCACTCTTAAGCCTCTGCATCACTCTCTCAAGACTCTGCATCACTCTCTTCAGCCTCTGCACCACTCTGTTAAGCCTCTGCTTCCTTCTCTTGATCCTCTGCATCACTCTCTTGAGATTTTATATCCCTCTCTTGATCCTCTGCATCACTCTTTTGAGCCTCTGCATCACTCTTTTGAGCCGCTGCATCATTCTCTTGAGCCTCTGCATCCCTCTCTTAAGCCTCTACATCATTCTCTTGAGCCTTTGCATCACTCTCTTGAGCCTCTGCATCACTCTCTTAAACCTCTGCCTTTCTCTCTTGAGCATCTGCATCTTGAGCATCTGAGCATCTGAGCAGCATCTTTTGCAGCACTCTCCTGAGCCTCTGCATCACGCTCTTGAGCCTCTGCATCTCTCGATTAAGCCTCTGCATTACTCTCTTGAGCCTCTGCATCTCTCTCTTAAGCCTCTGCATCTCTCTCTTCAGCCTCTGCATCACTCTATTGAGCCTCTGCATCCCTCTCTTAAGCCTCTGCATCACTCTCCTGAGCCTCTGCATCCCTCTCCTTAAGCCTCTGCATCACTCTCCTGAGCCTCTGCATCCCTCTCTTAAGCCTCTGCATCACTCTCTCAAGACTCTGCATCACTCTCTTGAGCCATTTGCAGCACTCTCTTGAGCCTTTGTATCCCACTCTTGATCCTCTGCATCACTCTTTTGAGCCTCTGCATCACTCTTTTGAGCCGCTGCATCATTCTCTTGAGCCTCTGCATCCCTCTCTTAAGCTTCTACATCATTCTCTTGAGCCTTTGCATCACTCTCTTGAGCCTCTGCATCACTCTCTTAAACCTCTGCCTTTCTCTCTTGAGCATCTGCATCTTGAGCATCTGAGCAGCATCTTTTGCAGCACTCTCCTGAGCCTCTGCATCAGGCTCTTGAGCCTTCTGCATCCCTCGATTAAGCCTCTGCATTGCTCTCTTCTGCCTCTGCATCCCTCTCTTGAACCTCTATACGAACCATCCCTCTCTTGAACACTATACGAACCTGCATCACTCTCTTAAGCCTCTGCATCACTCTCTTCGGCCTCTGCATCACTCTCTTAAGCATCTGCTTCCCTCTCTTGATCCTCTGCATCACTCTCTTGAGTCTCTACATCGCTCTCATGATCCTTTGCATCAGTCTCTTCAGCCTCTGCATCACTCTCTTGATCCTCTACATCACTCTCTTGAGCCTCTGCATCATTCTCTTGAGCCTCTGCATCCCTCTCTTAAGCCTCTGCATCACTCTCTTGAGCCTCTGCATCCCTCTCTTAAGCCTCTTCATCATTCTCTTCAGCCTCTGCATCCCTCCCTTGAACTCCTGCATCCCTCTCATTAGCCTCTGCATCCCTCTATAGAGCCTTTGCATCACTCTCTTAAGCCTCTGCATCCCTCTCTTGAGCCTCTGCATCACTCTCAAGAGTCTCTGCATCTCTCTTTTGAGCCTCTGCATCTCTCTCTGGAGCCCCTGCATCCCTCTCTTGAGCCTCTGCATCCCTCCCTTGAGCCTCTGCATCCCTCTCTTAAGCCTCTGCATCACTCTCTTCAGCGTTTGCATCACTCTCTTCAGCCTCTGCATCCCCTCTCTTAAGCCTCTGCATCACTCACTTAAGCCTCTGCATCACTCTCTTGAGCCGCTGCATAACTCTCTTGAGTCTCAGCATCACTCTCTTGAGCCTCTGCATCCCTCTCTTGAGCTTCTGCAACACTCTCTTCAGGCTCTGCATCACTCTCTTAAGCCTCTGCATCCCTCTCTAGAGCCTCTGAAGCCCTCTCTTGAGCCTCTGCATCACTCTCTCGAGCCTCTGCATCACTCTCTTCATCCTTTCCATCCCTCTCATAATCATCTGCATCACTCTCTTCAGCCTCTGCATCCCTCTCTTGAGCCTCTGCATCATTCTCCTAAGCATCTGCTTCACTCTCTTGAGCCTCTGCATCACTCTCTTGAACCTCTGCATCCCTCACTTAAGCCTCTGCATCACTCTCTTAAGCCTCTTCATCACTCTCTTTAGCCTCTGCATCACTCTCATGATCCTCTGCATCACTCTCTTGAGCCTCTGCATCACTCTCTTGAGCCTCTGCATCATTCTCCTAAGCATCTGCTTCACTCTCTTGAGCCTCTGCATCACTCTCTTGAACCTCTGCATCCCTCACTTAAGCCTCTGCATCACTCTCGTAAGCCTCTGCATCACTCTCTTGAGCCTCTGCATAACTCTCTCGAGTCTCTGCATCACTCTCTTGAGCCTTTGCATCCCTCTCGTGAGCCTCTGCAACACTCTCTTCAGACTCTGCATCACTCTCTTAAGCCTCTGCATCCCTCTCTAGAGCCTCTGAATCCCTCTCTTGAGCCACTGCATCAATCTCCTCAGCCTCTGCATCCCTCTCCTATGCCTCTGCATCACTCTCTTGAGCCTCTGCATCACTCTCTTCAGCCTCTGCATCACTCTCTTGAGCCTCTGCATCCCTCTCTGGAGAATCAGCATCCCTCTCCTGAGCCTCTGCATCACCCTCTTAAGCCTCTGCATCCCTTTCTTGAGCGACTGCATCACTCTCTTGAACTCCTAAATCCCTCTCATAAGCCTTTGAATCCCTCTCCCGAGCCTTTGCATCACTCTCTTAAGCATCTGCATCCCTCTCGTGAGCCTCTGCATCCCTCTCTTGAGCCTCTGCATCCCTCTCTTAAGCCTCTGCATCACTCTCTTAAGCCTCTGCATCACTCTCGTAAGCATCTGAATCACTCTCTTGAGCCTCTGCATCCCTCTCTTAAACTCCTGCATCCCTCTCATGAGCCTCTGCATCCCTCTCTTGACTCTTTGCGTCACTCTCTCAAGCCTCTGCATCCCTCACTTGAGCCTCTGCATCCCTCTCTTGAGCCTCTGCATCCCTCTCTCAAGCCTCTACATCACTCTCTTAATCCTCTGCATCACGCTCTTAAGCCTCGGAATCCCTCTCTTGAGCCTCTGCATCACTCTCTTGAGCCCCTGCATCCCTATCTTCAGCCTCTGCATCACTCTCTTGAGCCTATGCATCACCGTCTTAAGCCTCTGCATTACTCTCTTGAGCTTCTGCATCCCTCTCCTTAGCCTCTACCTCACTCTCTTAAGCCTCTGCATCCCCTGTCTTGAGTCTCTGTATCACTCTCTTGAGTCTCTTCATACCTCTCTTAAGCCTCTGCATCATTCTCTTCAGCCTCTGTTCACACTCTTGAGCCTCTGCATCACTCTCCTGAGCCTCTGCATCACTCTCTTCAGCCTCTGCATCCCTCTCTTAAGCCTCTATATCGTTCTCTTCAGCCTCTGCATCCCTCTCTTAAGCCTCTACATCATTCTCTTGTGCCTCTGCATCATTCTCTTGTGCCTCTGCATCACTCTCTTGAGCCTCTGCATAACTCTCTTGAGTCTCTGCATCACTCTCTTGAGCCTCAGCATCCCTCTCTTGAGCCTCTGCATCCCTCTCTTAAGCCTCTACATCATTCTCGTGAGAATCTGCATTCCTCTCTTAAGCCTCTGCATCACTCTCTTAAGCCTCTGCATCACTCTCTTCAGCCTCTGCATAACTCTCTTGAGTCTCTGCATCACTCTCTTGAGCCTCTGCATCCCTCTCTTGAGCCTCTGCATCCCTCTCTTAGGCCTCTGCATCACTCTCTTAAGCCTCTGCATCAAACTCTTAAGCCTCTGCATCCCTTTCTTGAGTGTCTCCATCACTCTCTTGAACTCCTGAATCCCTCTCATAAGCCTTTGCATCCCTCTCCCGAGCCTTTGCATCACTCTCTTAAGTATCTGCATCCCTCTCTTGAGCCTCTGCTTCATTCTCAAGAGCCTCTGCATCCCTTACTTGAGCCTCTGCATCCCTCTCTTGAGCGTTTGCATCCCTCTCTTTAGCCTCTGCATCCCTCTCTCAAGCCTCTACATCACTCTCTTAAGCCGCTGCATCACTCTTGTAAGCCTCTGAATCACTCTCTTCAGCCTCTGCATCCCTCTCTTGAGCCTCTGCATCACTCTCTTCAGCCAATTCATCCCTCTCTTGATCCTCTGCAACACTCTCTTCAGCCTCTGTATCACTCTCTTAAGCCTCTGAATCCCTCTCTTGAGGCCTCTGCATAACTCTCTCGAGCCTCTGCATCACTCTCTTTATCCTCTTCATCTCTCTCGTAAGCCTCTGAATCACTCTCTTGAGCCTCTGCATCCCTCTCTTGAGCTTCTGCATCCTCTCTTAAGCCTCTGCATCACTCTCTTAAGCCTCTGCATCACTCACTAGAGCCTCTGCATCACTCTCTTAAGCCTCTGCTTCTCCTCTTGATCCTCTGCATCACTCTCTTTAGCCTCTGCATCACTCTCTTTATTGTCTGCATCACTCTCTTGAGCCTCTGCATCACTCTCTTAAGCCTCTGCATCACTCTCTTGATCCTCTGCATCACTCTCTTGAGCCTCTGCATCACTCTCTTAAGCCTCTGCCTCCCTCTCTTGATCCTCTACATCACTCTCTTGAGCCTCTATATCATTCTCTTGAGCCTCTGCATCCCTCTCTTAAGCCTTAACATCATTCTCCTGAGCCTCTGCATCACTCTCGTGTGCCTCTGCATCACTCTCTTAAGCCTCTGCCTGTCTCTCTTGAGCCTCAGCATCACTCTCTAGAGCCTCTGCATCCCTCTCTGGAGCTTCAGCATCCCTCTCTTGAACCTTTTGCAGCACTCTCTTGAGCCTCTACATCCATCTATTATGCCTCTGCATCACTCTCTTGAGCCTCTGCATCCCACTCTTGAGCCTCTGCATCACTCTCTTAAGCCTCTGCAACACTCTCTTCAGCCTCTGCATCACTCTCTTAAGCCTCTGCATCACTCTCTTTGGCTTCTGCATCACGCTCTTAGGCCTCTGCTTCCATCTCTTGATCCTCTGCATCACTCTCTTGAGCCTCTGCATCACTCTCGTGATCCTCTGCAACACTCTCTTCAGCCTCTGCATCACTCTCTTGAGCCTCTACATCACTCTCTTCAGCCTCTGCATTACTCTCTTGAGCCTCTTCATCACTCTCATAAGCCTCTGCATCTCTCTCTGGAGCCTCAGCATCCCTCTCTTGAACCTCTGCAGCACTCATTTGAGCCTCTGCATCATTCTCTTGAACCTCTGCATCCCTCTCTTAAGCCTCTGTATCACTCTGTGGAGCCTCTGCATCCTTCTCTTAAGCCTCTGCATCACTCACTTAAGCCTCTGCATCACTCTCTTGAGCCTCTGCATCACTCTCTTGAGCCTCTGCATCCCTCTCTTAAGCCTCTGCATCACTCTTTTAAGCCTCTGCATCACTCTCTTTAGCCTCTGCATCACTCTCTTGAGCCTCTGCATCACTCTCTTCAGCCTCTGCATCCCTCTCTTGAGCCTCTGCATCACTCTCTTGAGCCTATGCATCACTCTCTTGAGCCTCTGCATCACTCCCTTCAGCCTCTGCATCCCTCTCTTGAGCCTCTACATCATTCTCCGAAGCCTCTCCATCCCTCACTTGAGCCTCAGCATCCCTCTCATGAGCCTCTGCTTCCCTCTCGTGAGCCTTTGAATCACTCTCTTTAGCCTCTGCATCTCTCTCTTGGGCGTCTGCATCACTCCTTTGAGTCTCTGCATCCCTCTCTTAAGCCTCTGCATCCCCTGTCTTGAGCCTCTGTATCACTCTCTTGAGTCTCTTCATACCTCTCTTAAGCCTCTGCATCATTCTCTTCAGCCTCTGCATCACTCTCGTAAGCCTCTGCATCATTCTCTTCAGCCTCTGATCACACTCCTGAGACTCTGCATCACTCTCCTGAGCCTCTGCATCGCTCTCTTCAGCCTCTGCATCCCTCTCTTAAGCCTCTACATCATTCTCTTCAGCCTCTGCATCCCTCTCTTAAGCCTCTACATCATTCTCTTGTGCCTCTGCATCACTCTCTTGAGCCTCTGCATAACTCTCTTGAGTCTCTGCATCACTCTCTTGAGCCTCTGAATCCCTCTCTTGAGCCTCTGCATCATTCTTTTCAGCCTCTGCATCCCTCTCTTAAGCCTCTGCATCACTCTCTTGAGCCTCTGCATCTCTCTCTTCAGCCTCTTCATCACTCACTAAAGCCTCTGCATCTCTCTCTTCAGCCTCTGCATCACTCTCTTCATCCTCTGCATCCCTTTCTGGAGCCTCAGCATCCCTCTCTTGAACCTCTGCAACACTCTTTTGAGCCTCTGCATCATTCTCTTGAACCTCTGCATCCCTCTCTTAAGCCTCTGTATCACTCTCTGGAACTTCTGCATCCCTCTCTTAAGCCTCTGCATCACTCACTTAAGCCTCTGCATCACTCTCTTGAGCCTATGCATCACTCTCTTGAGCCTCTGCATCCCTCTCTTAAGCCTCTGCATCACTCTCTTAAGCCTCTGCATCACTCTCTTTAGCCTCTGCATCACTCTCTTCAGCCTCTGCATCCCTCTCTTGAGCCTCTGCATCACTCTCTTGAGCCTATTCATCACTCTCCTGAGCCTCTGCATCACTCTCCACAGCCTCTGCATCCCTCTCTTGAGCCTCTCTTGATTTAAACAAAATATCCCTCTCTTGATTTCAATCCCTCTCTTGATTTAAACAAAATATCATCGAATTAGGCAATATTTTGCCGTTTTTCCACGTTTTTGTGAATTTTCAGTCTATGGGTATTAATTCATTATATATACGATAAAAATGATGCAAACACATAATTGATTAGATAATAACCTTAAATACTTCATTTTCAATCATCTATTTGTTTCTCGTTAAAATACTGTGTAAGATATTGAAAAGGGGAGAAGTTCGGTTTTTATTGCAAATATCGACATTTCAGCCGGATTAGAGCGGTTTTACGTGTACATCTTCCATCGGTAATATAAACGGAAAATCAAGAACATTTTAGGTAATTCTATCGAAAACACATTGTTTTTTATCATTTGTATTGAAAACAACATTGTCATATATCTTTTCTTGGATCTAAATAATACGAAACCTTGCTCAATGATTTGAAGTTAAAATCCTCAAATATTGTATAATAGTGACTTTTTCACGTTAATCATATAGTTTGAAATTTCGTAAATATATTCATTTTTACCAATATTTCGATACTATTTCATGTAGTATCACGATATGTGATTTTGCCTTCAAATCTCAGAAATTCGCATAATATTGCATTTTAAGCAAGTTTTCTTGCATTTGGTTTCGTACGAAAAATCATCGAATTTCGCAATATTTTGACGTTTATCATCCACTTTTCCTCTATGTGATTTTAACAAAATATCATCGAATTAGGCAATATTTTGCCGTTTTTCCACATTTTTGTGAATTTTCAGTTTATGGGTATTAATTCATTATATATACGATAAAAATGATGCAAACACATAATTGATTAGATAATAACCTTAAATACTTCATTTTCAATCATCTATTTGTTTCTCGTTAAAATTCTGAGGAAGATATTAAAAAGGGCAGAAGTTCTGTTTTTATTGCATATATCGACGTTTCAGCCGGAATAGAGCGTTTTTCGTGTACATTTTTCAAAGGTAATATAAACGGAAAATCAGGAACATTTTAGTTAATTCTAATGAAAACACATTGATTTTTATCATTTGTATTGGAAACAACATTGTCATATGTCTTTTCTTGGATCTAAATAATACGAAACCTCGCTCTATGATTTGAAGTTAAAATCCTCATATATGGTAAAATAGTGACTTTTTTCACGTTTTTCATGTAGTGTGATTTTACGTAAATATATACGTTTTTATCAATATTTCGTTACTATTTCATGTAGTAACACGATATGTGATTTGGCCTTCAAATCTCAGAATTTCGCATAATATTGCATTTTAAGCAAGTTTTCTTGCATTTTGTTTCGTACGAAAAATCGTCGAATTTAGCAATATTTTGACGTTTATCATCTCCTTTTCCTTTATGTGATTTAAACAAAATATCATCAAATTAGGCAATATTTTGCCGTTTTTCCACGTTTTTGTGAATTTTCAGTCTACGTGTAATAATTCATTATATCTACGATAAAAATGATGCAAACACATAATTGATTAGATAATAACCTTAAATACTTCATTTTCAATCATCTATTTGTTTCTCGTTAAAATACTGTGTATGATATTGAAAAGGTGAGAAGTTCGGTTTTTATTGCATATATCGACCTTTCCAGCCAGATTAGAGCGGTTTTACGTGTACATCTTCCATCGGTATATAAACTGAAAATCAAGAACATTTTAGGTAATTCTAATGAAAACACATTGTTTTTTATCATTTGTATTGAAAACAACATTGTCATATATCTTTTCTTGGATCTCAATAGTACGAAACCTCGCTCTATGATTTGAAGTTAAAATCCTCAAATATTGTATAACAGTGACTTTTTCACGTTAATCATGTAGTTTGATATTACGTATGTATATTCATTTTTACCAATATTTCGATACTATTTCATGTATTATCACGATATATGATTTGGCCTTCAAATCTCAGAATGTCGCATAATATTGCATTTTAAGCAAGTTTTCTTGCATTTTGTTTCGTACGAAAAATCATCGAATTTAGCAATATTTTGACGTTTATCATCCACTTTTCCTCTATGTGATTTAAACAAAATTTCATCGAATTAGGCAATATTTTGCCGTTTTTCCACGTTTTTGTGAATTTTCAGTTTATGGGTTTAATTCATTATATATACGATAAAAATAATGCAAACACATAATTGATTAGAAAATAACCTTAAATACTTCATTTTCAATCATCTATTTGTTTGTCGTTAAAATTCTGTGTAAGATATTGAAAAGGGGAGAAGTTCGGTTTTTATTGCATATATCGACGTTTCAGCTGGATTAGAGCGGTTTTACG
This sequence comes from Procambarus clarkii, assembly GCF_040958095.1. Lineage (NCBI taxonomy): Eukaryota > Metazoa > Arthropoda > Malacostraca > Decapoda > Cambaridae > Procambarus > Procambarus clarkii. The sequence goes on from NC_091201.1 coordinate 35,652,445, forward strand.
TGTACATCTTCCATCGGTAATATAAACGGAAAATCAAGAACATTTTAGTTAATGCTAATGAAAACACATTGTTTTTTATCATTTGTATTGGGAACAACATTGTCATATGTCTTTTCTTGGATCTAAATAATACGAAACCTCGCTCTATGATTTGAAGTTAAAATCCTCATATATGGTAAAATAGTGACTTTTTTCACGTTTTTCATGTAGTGTGATTTTACGTAAATATAAACGTTTTTACCAATATTTCGATACTATTTCATGTAGTATCACGATATGTGATTTGGCCTTCAAATCTCAGAATTTCGCATAATATTGCATTTTAAGCAAGTTTTCTTGCATTTTGTTTCATACGAAAAATCGCCTAATTTAGCAATATTTTGACGTTTATCATCTTTTCCTTTATGTGATTTAAACAAAATATCATCGAATTAGGCAATATTTTGCCGTTTTTCCACGTTTTTGTGAATTTTCAGTCTATGTGTATTAATTCATTATATATACGATAAAAATGATGCAAACACATAATTGATTAGATAATAACCTTAAATACTTCATTTTCAATCAACTATTTGTTTCTCGTTAAAATTCTGAGTAAGATAATAAAAAGGGGAGAAGTTCTGTTTTTATTGCATATACCGACGTTTCAGCCGGAATAGAGCGTTTTTCGTGTACATTTTCCATAGGTAATATAAACGGAAAATCAGGAACATTTTAGTTAATTCTAATGAAAACACATTGATTTTTATCATTTGTATTGGAAACAACATTGTCATATGTCTTTTGTTAGATCTAAATAATACGAAACCTCGCTCTATGATTTGAAGTTAAAACCCTCATATATGGTAAAATAGTGACTTTTTTCACGTTTTTCATGTAGTGTGATTTTACGTAAATATATACGTTTTTACCAATATTTCGATACTATTTCATGTAGTATCACGATATGTGATTTGGCCTTCAAATTTCAGAATTTCTAATAATATTGCATTTTAAGCAAGTTTTCTTGCATTTTGTTTTGTACGAAAAATCGTCGAATTTAGCAATATTTTGACGTTTATCATCTCCTTTTTTTTTATGTGATTTAAACTAAATATCATCGAATTAGGCAATATTTTGCCGTTTTTCCACGTTTTTGTGAATTTTCAGTCTATGGGTATTAATTCATTATATATACGATAAAAATGATGCAAACACATAATTGATTAGATAATAACCTTAAATACTTCATTTTTAATCATCTATTTGTTTCTCGTTAAAATACTGTGTAAGATATTGAAAAGGGGAGAAGTTCGGTTTTTATTGCATATATCGACGTTTCAGCCAGATTAGAGCGGTTTTACGTGTACATCTTCCATCGGTAAAAAACACCGAAAATCAAGAACTTTTTAGTTAATGCTAATGAAAACACATTGTGTTTTATCATTTGTATTGGAAACAACATTGTCATATGTCTTTTCTTAGATCTAAATAATACGAAACCTCGCTCTATGATTTGAAGTTAAAACCCTCATGTATGGTAAAATAGTGACCTTTTTCACGTTTTTCATGTTGTGTGATTTTACGTAAAAATATACGTTTTTACCAATATTTCGATACTATTTCATGTAGTATAACGATATGTGATTTGGCCTTCATATCTCAGAATTTCGCATAATATTGCATTTTAAGCAAGTTTTCTTGCATTTTGTTTTGTACGAAAAATCGTCAAATTTAGCAATATTTCGACGTTTATCACCTCCTTTTCCTTTATGTGATTTAAACAAAATATGATGGAATTAGGCAATATTTTGCCGTTTTTCAACGTTTTTGTGAATTTTCAGTCTATGGGTATTAATTCATTATATATACGATAAAAATGATGCAAACACATAATTGATTAGATAATAACCTTAAATACTTCATTTTCAATCATCTATTTGTTTCTCGTTAAAATACTGTGTAAGATATTGAAAAGGGGAGAAGTTCGGTTTTTATTGCATATATCGACGTTTCAGCTTTATTAGAGCGGTTTTACGTGTACATCTTCCATCGGTAATATAACGGAAAATCAAGAACATTTTAGTTAATGCTAATGAAAACACATTGTTTTTTATCATTTGTATTGAAAACAACATTGTCATATATCTTTTCTTGGATCTAAATAATACGAAACCTTGCTCTATGATTTGAAGTCAAAATCCTCAAATATTGTATAATAGTGACTTTTTCACGTTAATCATGTAGTTTGATATTACGTAAATATATTCATTTTTACCAATATTTCGATACAATTTCATGTAGTATCACGATATGTGATTTGGCCTTCAAATCTCAGAATGTCGCATAATATTGCATTTTAAGCAAGTTTTCTTGCATTTTGTTTCGTACGAAAAATCATCGAATTTAGCAATATTTTGACGTTTATCATCCACTTTTCCTCTATGTGATTTAAACAAAATATCATCGAATTAGGCAATATTTTGCCGTTTTTCCACGTTTATGTGAATTTTCAGTTTATGGGTTTAATTCATTATATATAGGATAAAAATGATGCAAGCACATAATTGATTTGATAATAACCTTAAATACTTCATTTTCAATCAACTATTTGTTTCTCGTTAAAATTCTGATGAAGATATAAAAAAGGGAAAAGTTCTGTTTTTATTGCATATATCGACGTTTCAGTCGGAATAGAGCGTTTTTCGTGTACATTTTCCATAGGTAATATAAACTGAAAATCAGGAACATTTTTGTTAATTCTAATGAAAACACATTGATTGTTATCATTTGTATTCGAAACAACATTGTCATATGTCTTTTCTTGGATCTAAATAATACGAAACCTCGCTCTATGATTTGAAGTTAAAATCCCCATATATGGTAAAATAGTGACTTTTTTCACGTTAATCATGTAGTTTGATATTACGTAAATATATTCATTTTTACCAATATTTCGATACTATTTCATGTAGTATCACGATATGTGATTTGGCCTTCAAATCTCAGAATGTCGCATAATATTGCATTTTAAGCAAATTTTCTTACATTTTGTTTCGTACGAAAAATCATAGAATTTAGCAATATTTTGATGTTTATCATCCACTTTTCCTCTATGTGATTTAAACAAAATATCATCGAATTTGGCAATATTTTGCCGTTTTTCCACGTTTTTGTGAATTTTCAGTTTATGGGTTTAATTCATTATATATACGATAACAATGATGCAAACACATAATTGATTAGATAGTAACCTCAAATACTTCATTTTCAATCAACTATTTGTTTCTCGTTAAAATACTGTGTTAGATATTGAAAAGGGGAGAAGTTCGGTTTTTATTGCATATATCGACGTTTCAGCCGGATTAGAGCGGTTTTACGTGTACATCTTCCATCGGTAATAAAAACGGAAAATCAAGAACATTTTAGTTAATGCTAATGAAAACACATTGTTTTTTATCATTTGTATTGGAAACAACAATGTCATATGTCTTTTCTTAGATCTAAATAATACGAAACCTCGCTCTATGATTTGAAGTTAAAACCCTCATATATGGTAAAATAGTGATTTTTTTCACGTTTTTCATGTAGTGTGATTATAACGTAAATATATACGTTTTTACCAATATTTCGATACTATTTCATGTAGTATCACGATATGTGATTTGGCTTTCAAATCTCAGAATTTCGCATAATATTGCATTTTAAGCAAGTTTTCTTGCATTTTGTTTTGTACGAAAAATCGTCGAATTTAGCAATATTTTGACGTTTATTATCTCCATTTCCTTTATGTGATTTAAACAAAATATCATCGAATTAGGCAATATTTTGCAGTTTTTCCACGTTTTTGTGAATTTTCAGTTTATGGGTTTAATTCATTATATATACGATAAAAATGATGCAAACACATAATTGATTAGATAGTAACCTTAAATACTTCATTTTCAATCAACTATTTGTTTCTCGTTAAAATACTGAGTAAGATATTAAAAAGGGGAGAAGTTCTGTTTTTATTGCATATATCGACGTTTCAGCCGGAATAGAGCGTTTTTCCTGTACATTTTCCATAGGTAATATAAACGGAAAATCAGGAACATTTTAGTTAATGCTAATGAAAACACATTGTTTTTTATCATTTGTATTGAAAACAACATTGTCATATTTCTTTTCTTGGATCTAAATAATACGAAACTCGCTCCATGATTTGAAGTTAAAATCCTCAAATATTGTATAATAGTGACTTTTTCACGTTAATCATTCGATGATATTTTGTTTAAATCACATAAAGGAAAAGGACATGATAAACGTCAAAATATTGCTAAATTCGACGATTTTTCGTACGAAACAAAATGCAAGAAAACTTGCTTAAAATGCAATAATATGCGAAATTCTGAGATTTGAAGGCCAAATCACATATCGTGATGCTATATGAAATAGTATCGAAATATTGGTAAAAACGTATATATTTAAAATCACACTACATGAAAAACGTGAAAAAAGTCACTATTTTACCATATATGAGGATTTTAACTTCAAATCATAGAGCGAGGTTTCGTATTATTTAGATCCAAGAAAAGACT
>NC_091202.1:0-40000 GCF_040958095.1 Procambarus clarkii
TCTCTTCAAGAGCTTGTAGGTAGTTAAGAGTCTTCTCTCTCTCTCTCTCTCTCTCTCTCTCTCTCTCTCTCTCTCTCTCTCTCTCTCTCTCTCTCTCTCTCCTCTCTCTCTCTCTCTCTCTCTCTCTCTCTCTCTCTCTCTCTTCTCTCTCCTCTCTCTCTCTCTCCTCTCTCTCTCTCTCTCTCTCTCTCTCTCTCTCTCTCTCTCTCCTCCTCTCTCTCTCTCTTCTCTCTCTCTCTCTCTCTCTCTCTCTCTCTCCTCTCTCTCTCTCTCTCTCTCTCTCTCTCTCCCTCTCTCTCTCTCTCTCTCTCTCTCTCTCTCCTCTCTCTCTCTCTCTCTCTCTCTCTCTCTCTCTCTCTCTCTCTCTCTCTCTCTCTCTCTCTCTCTCCCTCTCTCTCTCTCTCTCTCTCTCTCTCTCTCTCTCTCTCTCTCTCCTCTCTCTCCTCCTCCTCTCCTCTCTCTCTCTCTCTCTCTCTCTCTCTCTCTCTCTCTCTCTCTCTCTCTCTCTCTCTCTCTCTCTCTCTCTCTCTCTCTCTCTCTCTCTCTCTCTCTCTCTCTCTCTCTCTCTCTCTCTCTCTCTCTCTCTCTCTCTCTCCTCTCTCTCTCTCTCTCTCTCTCTCTCTCTCTCTCTCTCTCTCTCTCTCTCTTTTCAACATGTCTTCGACTCGAAGCTGAAGACTCTTAATTGTGAAATTAATTCTGTGGCAAAATTTCGACCATTTTTCCAAGTTTTTGTTATGCTTCATAAGGTGTGGGTTCCCAGCTGTCGCTGCATACTCAGGTAATGGTCTCACATATGTAGGATGTGTGGATTTGGAATCCTTTTAGTTTAGATTTTTAAATGACGTTCTTTTGTTTGGTAACTTCCCATATGGTGCTAATGATGTCCTGTTCACATCAGCTTGTTGTGTTTAGTGTTTGGATAATTTCTACTCTCGGATGATGATATGTCGTGATTGTAGGTGTTGTGTGGTGGTGATGTGTAGTAACGGTAGGTGTGTGTGGTGGTGATGTGTAGTGACGGTAGGTGCTGTGTGGTGGTGATGTGTAGTGAAGGTGGTGTTGTTTGGTGGTGATGTGTAGTGATGGTAGGTATTGTGTGGTGGTGATGTGTAGTGATGATAGGTGTTGTGTGGTGGTGATGTGTAGTGACGGTAGGCGTTGTGTGGTGGTGATGTGTAGTCAGGATAGTTGTTGTGTGGTGGTGTTCTGTAGTGACGTAAGGTGTTTTGTGGTAGTGATGTGTAGTGATGGTGGTGGTGTTCTGTAGTGGTGGTGATGAAAAATTTAAGTATTTTGGGAAGATGGCTACAGTTACGAGGCTGGTCGTTACAGTGTAGATGGTTTACAGTGTTTCAGGTTGTGTGAAGTAAATACGGTTACAATGATGAGGGTTGTCATTAGTTAAGACGGTTACTGTGGTGAAGATAGTGCGATAGTGCGTAGTAACTATGGTTTGTGACGATAGTCATTTGTAGTGAAGATCGACACCACTGACGACTGTGTTGTAAAGTTACAGTGATGAAACTATTTTATAATAAAGATGATTATAGTGAAGATATTGTGTGTACTGAAAATGATTATAGTGAAGTTTTTGTGTGTAGTTAAGATGGTTACAGTGAAGATAGTGTGTAGTGAAGATGGTTACAGTAAAAAATAGTGTGTAATGAAGATAGTGTGTAGTGATGATAGAGTGTAGTGAAGATGGTTACTATGAAGATAGTGTGTAGTGAAGAGAGTTACAGTATAGTGTGTGTAGTGATGATAGTGTGTAGTGAAGATGGTTACTGTGAAGATGGTTACAGTATAGTGTGTGTGTGTGAGTAGTGAAGATGGTTACAGTATTGTGTGAAGACGGTTACAGTATTGTGTATGTAGTGAAGATGGTTACAGTAATGTGTATGTAGTGAAGATGGTTACATTATAGTGTGTGTTGTGAAGATGGTTTCAGTATAGTGTGTGTAGCGAAGATGGTTACATTATAGTGTGTGTTGTGAAGATGGTTACAGTATAGTGTGTGTAGTGAAGATGGTTACATTATAGTGTGTGTGTTGTGAAGATGGTTACAGTATAGTGTGTGTAGTAAGGATGGTTACATTATAATGTGTGTTGTGAAGATGGTTACAGTGTAGTGAAGATGGTTACGTTATAGTGTGTGTTGTGAAGATGGTTACAGTATAGTGTGTGAATTGAAGATGGTTACATTATAGTGTGTGTTGTGAAGGATGGTTACATAATAGTGTGTGTTGTGAAGATGGTAACAGTATAGTGTGTGTGTGAAGATGTAACAGTATAGTGTGTGTTGTGAAGATGGTAACAGTATAGTGTTTGTTGTAAAGATGGTTACATTATAGTATGTGGAGTGAAGATGGTTATAGTATAGTGTGTGGAGTGAAGATGGTTACAGTATAGTGTGTGGAGTGAAGATGGTTACAGAATAGTGTGTGTAGTGAAGATGGTTGCAGTGAGGATATAATGTGTGTATTCACCTAGTTGTGCTTGAGGGGGTTCAGCTCTGCTCTTGCGGAGCAAGAGTTCTTTCCCTCTTTCCTAAACACCCAACTCTCGTATGCCCAGTCCTCGACGACGTGCACCTGACTGATGATATTTTCTTAGAAGCGGACAGACTTGGTTTTCTTCTGGTGGCAGCCATCGTCGCCGGAGACCTTTTCCTTCTCCATACTGATCAGGCCGCTTCACACTATCAAGACCTAAAGAATACTTCTAGTAATAATATACCAGATGCAAGAATTATAGTCATGCTATAGTTCGACTGGTCTATTAAGTGCGATGCCAGTAGTGATGTACTCACATCATACGTCTTTTACATATAAATAAGATACCTTTATAAACTTTATCTATTCTCTTCAAGAGCTTGTAGGTAGTTAAGAGTCTCTCTCTCTCTCTCTCTCCTCTCTCTCTCTCTCTCTCTCTCTCTCTCTCTCTCTCTCTCTCTCTCTCTCTCTCTCTCTCTCCTCTCTCTCTCTCTCTCTCTCTCTCTCTCTCTCTCTCTCTCTCCTCTCTCTCTCTCTCTCTCTCTCTCTCTCTCTCTCTCTCTCTCTCTCTCTCTCTCTCTCTCTCTCTCTCTCTCTCTCTCTCTCTCTCTCTCTCTCTCTCTCTCTCTCTCTCTCTCTCTCTCTCTCTCTCTCTCTCTCTCTCTCTCTCTCTCTCTCTCTCTCTCTCTCTCTCTCTCTCTCTCTCTCTCTCTCTCTCTCTCTCTCTCTCTCTCTCTCTCTCTCTCTCTCTCTCTCTCTCTCTCTCTCTCTCTCTCTCTCTCTCTCTCTCTCTCTCTCTCTCTCTCTCTCTTTCTTTTTCAACATGTCTTCGACTCGAAGCTGAAGACTCTTAATTGTGAAATTAATTCTGTGGCAAAATTTCGACCATTTTTCCAAGTTTTTGTTATGCTTCATAAGGTGTGGGTTCCCAGCTGTACGCTGCATACTCAGGTAATGGTCTAACATATGTAGGATGTGTGGATTTGGAATCCTTTTAGTTTAGATTTTTAAATGACGTTCTTTTGTTTGGTAACTTCCCATATGGTGCTAATGATGTCCTGTTCACATCAGCTTGTTGTGTTTAGTGTTTGGATAATTTCTACTCTCGGATGATGATATGTCGTGATTGTAGGTGTTGTGTGGTGGTGATGTGTAGTAACGGTAGGTGTTGTGTGGTGGTGATGTGTAGTGACGGTAGGTGCTGTGTGGTGGTGATGTGTAGTGAAGGTGGGTGTTGTTTGGTGGTGATGTGTAGTGATGGTAGGTATTGTGTGGTGGTGATGTGTAGTGATGATAGGTGTTGTGTGGTGGTGATGTGTAGTGACGGTAGGCGTTGTGTGGTGGTGATGTGTAGTCAGGATAGTTGTTGTGTGGTGGTGTTCTGTAGTGACGTAAGGTGTTTTGTGGTAGTGATGTGTAGTGATGGTGGTGGGTGTTCTGTAGTGGTGGTGATGAAAATTTAAGTATTTTGGAAGATGGCTACAGTTACGAGGCTGGTCGTTACAGTGTAGATGGTTACAGTGTTTCAGGTTGTGTGAAGTAAATACGGTTACAATGATGAGGGTTGTCATTAGTTAAGACGGTTACTGTGGTGAAGATAGTGCGATAGTGCGTAGTAACTATGGTTTGTGACGATAGTCATTTGTAGTGAAGATCGACACCACTGACGACTGTGTTGTAAAGTTACAGTGATGAAACTATTTTATAATAAAGATGATTATAGTGAAGATATTGTGTGTACTGAAAATGATTATAGTGAAGTTTTTGTGTGTAGTTAAGATGGTTACAGTGAAGATAGTGTGTAGTGAAGATGGTTACAGTAAAAAATAGTGTGTAATGAAGATAGTGTGTAGTGATGATAGAGTGTAGTGAAGATGGTTACTATGAAGATAGTGTGTAGTGAAGAGAGTTACAGTATAGTGTGTGTAGTGATGATAGTGTGTAGTGAAGATGGTTACTGTGAAGATGGTTACAGTATAGTGTGTGTGTGTGAGTAGTGAAGATGGTTACAGTATTGTGTGAAGACGGTTACAGTATTGTGTATGTAGTGAAGATGGTTACAGTAATGTGTATGTAGTGAAGATGGTTACATTATAGTGTGTGTTGTGAAGATGGTTTCAGTATAGTGTGTGTAGCGAAGATGGTTACATTATAGTGTGTGTTGTGAAGATGGTTACAGTATAGTGTGTGTAGTGAAGATGGTTACATTATAGTGTGTGTGTTGTGAAGATGGTTACAGTATAGTGTGTGTAGTAAGGATGGTTACATTATAATGTGTGTTGTGAAGATGGTTACAGTGTAGTGAAGATGGTTACGTTATAGTGTGTGTTGTGAAGATGGTTACAGTATAGTGTGTGAATTGAAGATGGTTACATTATAGTGTGTGTTGTGAAGATGGTTACATAATAGTGTGTGTTGTGAAGATGGTAACAGTATAGTGTGTGTTGTGAAGATGGTAACAGTATAGTGTGTGTTGTGAAGATGGTAACAGTATAGTGTTTGTTGTAAAGATGGTTACATTATAGTATGTGGAGTGAAGATGGTTATAGTATAGTGTGTGGAGTGAAGATGGTTACAGTATAGTGTGTGGAGTGAAGATGGTTACAGAATAGTGTGTGTAGTGAAGATGGTTGCAGTGAGGATATAATGTGTGTATTCACCTAGTTGTGCTTGAGGGGGTTCAGCTCTGCTCTTGCGGAGCAAGAGTTCTTTCCCTCTTTCCTAAACACCCAACTCTCGTATGCCCAGTCCTCGACGACGTGCACCTGACTGATGATATTTTCTTAGAAGCGGACAGACTTGGTTTTCTTCTGGTGGCAGCCATCGTCGCCGGAGACCTTTTCCTTCTCCATACTGATCAGGCCGCTTCACACTATCAAGAACCTAAAGAATACTTCTAGTAATAATATACCAGATGCAAGAATTATAGTCATGCTAATAGTTCGACTGGTCTATTAAGTGCGATGCCCAGTAGTGATGTACTCACATCATACGTCTTTTACATATAAATAAGATACCTTTATAAACTTTATCTATTCTCTTCAAGAGCTTGTAGGTAGTTAAGAGTCTCTCTCTCTCTCTCTCTCTCTCTCTCTCTCTCTCTCTCTCTCTCTCTCTCTCTCTCTCTCTCTCTCTCTCTCTCTCTCTCTCTCTCTCTCTCTCTCTCTCTCTCTCTCTCTCTCTCTCTCTCTCTCTCTCTCTCTCTCTCTCTCTCTCTCTCTCTCTCTCTCTCTCTCTCTCTCTCTCTCTCTCTCTCTCTCTCTCTCTCTCTCTCTCTCTCTCTCTCCTCTCTCTCTCTCTCTCTCTCTCTCTCTCTCTCTCTCTCTCTCTCTCTCTCTCTCTCTCTCTCTCTCTCTCTCTCTCTCTCTCTCCTCTCTCTCTCTCTCTCTCTCTCTCTCTCTCTCTCTCTCTCTCTCTCTCTCTCTCTCTCTCTCTCTCTCTCTCTCTCTCTCTCTCTCTCTCCTCTCTCTCTCTCTCTCTCTCTCTCTCTCTCTCTCTCTCTCTCTCTCTCTCTCTCTCTCTCTCTCTCTCTCTCTCTCTCTCTCTCTCTCTCTCTCTCTCTCTCTCTCTCTCTCTCTCTCTCTCTCTCTCTCTCTCTCTCTCTCTCTCTCTCTCTCTCTCTCTCTCTCTCTCTCTCTCTCTCTCTCTCTCTCTCTCTCTCTCTCTCTCTCTCTCTCTCTCTCTCTCTCTCTCTCTCTCTCTCTCTCTCTCTCTCTCTCTCTCTCTCTCTCTCTCTCTCTCTCTCTCTCTCTCTCTCTCTCTCTCTCTCTCTCTCTCTCTCTCTCTCTCTCTCTCTCTCTCTCTCTCTCTCTCTCTCTCTCTCTCTCTCTCTCTCTCTCTCTCTCTCTCTCTCTCTCTCTCTCTCTCTCTCTCTCTCTCTCTCCTCTCTCTCTCTCTCTCTCTCTCTCTCTCTCTCTCTCTCTCTCTCTCTCTCTCTCTCTCTCTCTCTCTCTCTCTCTCTCTCTCTCTCTCTCTCTCTCTCTCTCTCTCTCTCTCTCTCTCTCTCTCTCTCTCTCTCTCTCTCTCTCTCTCCTCTCTCTCTCTCTCTCTCTCTCTCTCTCTCTCTCTCTCTCTCTCTCTCTCTCTCTCTCTCTCTCTCTCTCTCTCTCTCTCTCTCTCTCTCTCTCTTCTTTTCAACATGTCTTCGACTCGAAGCTGAAGACTCTTAATTGTGAAATTAATTCTGTGGCAAAATTTCGACCATTTTTCCAAGTTTTTGTTATGCTTCATAAGGTGTGGGTTCCCAGCTGTCGCTGCATACTCAGGTAATGGTCTAACATATGTAGGATGTGTGGATTTGGAATCCTTTTAGTTTAGATTTTTAAATGACGTTCTTTTGTTTGGTAACTTCCCATATGGTGCTAATGATGTCCTGTTCACATTCAGCTTGTTGTGTTTAGTGTTTGGATAATTTCTACTCTCGGATGATGATATGTCGTGATTGTAGGTGTTGTGTGGTGGTGATGTGTAGTAACGGTAGGTGTTGTGTGGTGGTGATGTGTAGTGACGGTAGGTGCTGTGTGGTGGTGATGTGTAGTGAAGGTGGGTGTTGTTTGGTGGTGATGTGTAGTGATGGTAGGTATTGTGTGGTGGTGATGTGTAGTGATGATAGGTGTTGTGTGGTGGTGATGTGTAGTGACGGTAGGCGTTGTGTGGTGGTGATGTGTAGTCAGGATAGTTGTTGTGTGGTGGTGTTCTGTAGTGACGTAAGGTGTTTTGTGGTAGTGATGTGTAGTGATGGTGGTGGGTGTTCTGTAGTGGTGGTGATGAAAATTTAAGTATTTTGGGAAGATGGCTACAGTTACGAGGCTGGTCGTTACAGTGTAGATGGTTACAGTGTTTCAGGTTGTGTGAAGTAAATACGGTTACAATGATGAGGGTTGTCATTAGTTAAGACGGTTACTGTGGTGAAGATAGTGCGATAGTGCGTAGTAACTATGGTTTGTGACGATAGTCATTTGTAGTGAAGATCGACACCACTGACGACTGTGTTGTAAAGTTACAGTGATGAAACTATTTTATAATAAAGATGATTATAGTGAAGATATTGTGTGTACTGAAAATGATTATAGTGAAGTTTTTGTGTGTAGTTAAGATGGTTACAGTGAAGATAGTGTGTAGTGAAGATGGTTACAGTAAAAAATAGTGTGTAATGAAGATAGTGTGTAGTGATGATAGAGTGTAGTGAAGATGGTTACTATGAAGATAGTGTGTAGTGAAGAGAGTTACAGTATAGTGTGTGTAGTGATGATAGTGTGTAGTGAAGATGGTTACTGTGAAGATGGTTACAGTATAGTGTGTGTGTGTGAGTAGTGAAGATGGTTACAGTATTGTGTGAAGACGGTTACAGTATTGTGTATGTAGTGAAGATGGTTACAGTAATGTGTATGTAGTGAAGATGGTTACATTATAGTGTGTGTTGTGAAGATGGTTTCAGTATAGTGTGTGTAGCGAAGATGGTTACATTATAGTGTGTGTTGTGAAGATGGTTACAGTATAGTGTGTGTAGTGAAGATGGTTACATTATAGTGTGTGTGTTGTGAAGATGGTTACAGTATAGTGTGTGTAGTAAGGATGGTTACATTATAATGTGTGTTGTGAAGATGGTTACAGTGTAGTGAAGATGGTTACGTTATAGTGTGTGTTGTGAAGATGGTTACAGTATAGTGTGTGAATTGAAGATGGTTACATTATAGTGTGTGTTGTGAAGATGGTTACATAATAGTGTGTGTTGTGAAGATGGTAACAGTATAGTGTGTGTTGTGAAGATGGTAACAGTATAGTGTGTGTTGTGAAGATGGTAACAGTATAGTGTTTGTTGTAAAGATGGTTACATTATAGTATGTGGAGTGAAGATGGTTATAGTATAGTGTGTGGAGTGAAGATGGTTACAGTATAGTGTGTGGAGTGAAGATGGTTACAGAATAGTGTGTGTAGTGAAGATGGTTGCAGTGAGGATATAATGTGTGTATTCACCTAGTTGTGCTTGAGGGGGTTCAGCTCTGCTCTTGCGGAGCAAGAGTTCTTTCCCTCTTTCCTAAACACCCAACTCTCGTATGCCCAGTCCTCGACGACGTGCACCTGACTGATGATATTTTCTTAGAAGCGGACAGACTTGGTTTTCTTCTGGTGGCAGCCATCGTCGCCGGAGACCTTTTCCTTCTCCATACTGATCAGGCCGCTTCACACTATCAAGAACCTAAAGAATACTTCTAGTAATAATATACCAGATGCAAGAATTATAGTCATGCTAATAGTTCGACTGGTCTATTAAGTGCGATGCCCAGTAGTGATGTACTCACATCATACGTCTTTTACATATAAATAAGATACCTTTATAAACTTTATCTATTCTCTTCAAGAGCTTGTAGGTAGTTAAGAGTCTCTCTCTCTCTCTCTCTCTCTCTCTCTCTCTCTCTCTCTCTCTCTCTCTCTCTCTCTCTCTCTCTCTCTCTCTCTCTCTCTCTCTCTCTCTCTCTCTCTCTCTCTCTCTCTCTCTCTCTCTCTCTCTCTCTCTCTCTCTCTCTCTCTCTCTCTCTCTCTCTCTCTCTCTCTCTCTCTCTCTCTCTCGTCTCTCTCTCTCTCTCTCTCTCTCTCTCTCTCTCTCTCTCTCTCTCTCTCTCTCTCTCTCTCTCTCTCTCTCTCTCTCTCTCTCTCTCTCTCTCTCTCTCTCTCTCTCTCTCTCTCTCTCTCTCTCTCTCCTCTCTCTCTCTCTCTCTCTCTCTCTCTCTCTCTCTCTCTCTCTCTCTCTCTCTCTCTCTCTCTCTCTCTCTCTCTCTCTCTCTCTCTCTCTCTCTCTCTCTCTCTCTCTCTCTCTCTCTCTCTCTCTCTCTCTCTCTCTCTCTCTCTCTCTCTCTCTCTCTCTCTTTCTTTTTCAACATGTCTTCGACTCGAAGCTGAAGACTCTTAATTGTGAAATTAATTCTGTGGCAAAATTTCGACCATTTTTCCAAGTTTTTGTTATGCTTCATAAGGTGTGGGTTCCCAGCTGTCGCTGCATACTCAGGTAATGGTCTAACATATGTAGGATGTGTGGATTTGGAATCCTTTTAGTTTAGATTTTTAAATGACGTTCTTTTGTTTGGTAACTTCCCATATGGTGCTAATGATGTCCTGTTCACATCAGCTTGTTGTGTTTAGTGTTTGGATAATTTCTACTCTCGGATGATGATATGTCGTGATTGTAGGTGTTGTGTGGTGGTGATGTGTAGTAACGGTAGGTGTTGTGTGGTGGTGATGTGTAGTGACGGTAGGTGCTGTGTGGTGGTGATGTGTAGTGAAGGTGGGTGTTGTTTGGTGGTGATGTGTAGTGATGGTAGGTATTGTGTGGTGGTGATGTGTAGTGATGATAGGTGTTGTGTGGTGGTGATGTGTAGTGACGGTAGGCGTTGTGTGGTGGTGATGTGTAGTCAGGATAGTTGTTGTGTGGTGGTGTTCTGTAGTGACGTAAGGTGTTTTGTGGTAGTGATGTGTAGTGATGGTGGTGGGTGTTCTGTAGTGGTGGTGATGAAAATTTAAGTATTTTGGGAAGATGGCTACAGTTACGAGGCTGGTCGTTACAGTGTAGATGGTTACAGTGTTTCAGGTTGTGTGAAGTAAATACGGTTACAATGATGAGGGTTGTCATTAGTTAAGACGGTTACTGTGGTGAAGATAGTGCGATAGTGCGTAGTAACTATGGTTTGTGACGATAGTCATTTGTAGTGAAGATCGACACCACTGACGACTGTGTTGTAAAGTTACAGTGATGAAACTATTTTATAATAAAGATGATTATAGTGAAGATATTGTGTGTACTGAAAATGATTATAGTGAAGTTTTTGTGTGTAGTTAAGATGGTTACAGTGAAGATAGTGTGTAGTGAAGATGGTTACAGTAAAAAATAGTGTGTAATGAAGATAGTGTGTAGTGATGATAGAGTGTAGTGAAGATGGTTACTATGAAGATAGTGTGTAGTGAAGAGAGTTACAGTATAGTGTGTGTAGTGATGATAGTGTGTAGTGAAGATGGTTACTGTGAAGATGGTTACAGTATAGTGTGTGTGTGTGAGTAGTGAAGATGGTTACAGTATTGTGTGAAGACGGTTACAGTATTGTGTATGTAGTGAAGATGGTTACAGTAATGTGTATGTAGTGAAGATGGTTACATTATAGTGTGTGTTGTGAAGATGGTTTCAGTATAGTGTGTGTAGCGAAGATGGTTACATTATAGTGTGTGTTGTGAAGATGGTTACAGTATAGTGTGTGTAGTGAAGATGGTTACATTATAGTGTGTGTGTTGTGAAGATGGTTACAGTATAGTGTGTGTAGTAAGGATGGTTACATTATAATGTGTGTTGTGAAGATGGTTACAGTGTAGTGAAGATGGTTACGTTATAGTGTGTGTTGTGAAGATGGTTACAGTATAGTGTGTGAATTGAAGATGGTTACATTATAGTGTGTGTTGTGAAGATGGTTACATAATAGTGTGTGTTGTGAAGATGGTAACAGTATAGTGTGTGTTGTGAAGATGGTAACAGTATAGTGTGTGTTGTGAAGATGGTAACAGTATAGTGTTTGTTGTAAAGATGGTTACATTATAGTATGTGGAGTGAAGATGGTTATAGTATAGTGTGTGGAGTGAAGATGGTTACAGTATAGTGTGTGGAGTGAAGATGGTTACAGAATAGTGTGTGTAGTGAAGATGGTTGCAGTGAGGATATAATGTGTGTATTCACCTAGTTGTGCTTGAGGGGGTTCAGCTCTGCTCTTGCGGAGCAAGAGTTCTTTCCCTCTTTCCTAAACACCCAACTCTCGTATGCCCAGTCCTCGACGACGTGCACCTGACTGATGATATTTTCTTAGAAGCGGACAGACTTGGTTTTCTTCTGGTGGCAGCCATCGTCGCCGGAGACCTTTTCCTTCTCCATACTGATCAGGCCGCTTCACACTATCAAGAACCTAAAGAATACTTCTAGTAATAATATACCAGATGCAAGAATTATAGTCATGCTAATAGTTCGACTGGTCTATTAAGTGCGATGCCCAGTAGTGATGTACTCACATCATACGTCTTTTACATATAAATAAGATACCTTTATAAACTTTATCTATTCTCTTCAAGAGCTTGTAGGTAGTTAAGAGTCTCTCTCTCTCTCTCTCTCTCTCTCTCTCTCTCTCTCTCTCTCTCTCTCTCTCTCTCTCTCTCTCTCTCTCTCTCTCTCTCTCTCTCTCTCTCTCTCTCTCTCTCTCTCTCTCTCTCTCTCTCTCTCTCATCTCTCTCTCTCTCTCTCTCTCTCTCTCTCTCTCTCTCTCTCTCTCTCTCTCTCTATCTCTCTCTCTCTCTCTCTCTCTCTCTCTCTCTCTCTCTCTCTCTCTCTCTCTCTCTCTCTCTCTCTCTCTTCTTTTTCAACATGTCTTCGACTCGAAGCTGAAGACTCTTAATTGTGAAATTAATTCTGTGGCAAAATTTCGACCATTTTTCCAAGTTTTGTTATGCTTCATAAGGTGTGGGTTCCCAGCTGTCGCTGCATACTCAGGTAATGGTCTAACATATGTAGGATGTGTGGATTTGGAATCCTTTTAGTTTAGATTTTTAAATGACGTTCTTTTGTTTGGTAACTTCCCATATGGTGCTAATGATGTCCTGTTCACATTCAGCTTGTTGTGTTTAGTGTTTGGATAATTTCTACTCTCGGATGATGATATGTCGTGATTGTAGGTGTTGTGTGGTGGTGATGTGTAGTAACGGTAGGTGTTGTGTGGTGGTGATGTGTAGTGACGGTAGGTGCTGTGTGGTGGTGATGTGTAGTGAAGGTGGGTGTTGTTTGGTGGTGATGTGTAGTGATGGTAGGTATTGTGTGGTGGTGATGTGTAGTGATGATAGGTGTTGTGTGGTGGTGATGTGTAGTGACGGTAGGCGTTGTGTGGTGGTGATGTGTAGTCAGGATAGTTGTTGTGTGGTGGTGTTCTGTAGTGACGTAAGGTGTTTTGTGGTAGTGATGTGTAGTGATGGTGGTGGGTGTTCTGTAGTGGTGGTGATGAAAATTTAAGTATTTTGGGAAGATGGCTACAGTTACGAGGCTGGTCGTTACAGTGTAGATGGTTACAGTGTTTCAGGTTGTGTGAAGTAAATACGGTTACAATGATGAGGGTTGTCATTAGTTAAGACGGTTACTGTGGTGAAGATAGTGCGATAGTGCGTAGTAACTATGGTTTGTGACGATAGTCATTTGTAGTGAAGATCGACACCACTGACGACTGTGTTGTAAAGTTACAGTGATGAAACTATTTTATAATAAAGATGATTATAGTGAAGATATTGTGTGTACTGAAAATGATTATAGTGAAGTTTTTGTGTGTAGTTAAGATGGTTACAGTGAAGATAGTGTGTAGTGAAGATGGTTACAGTAAAAAATAGTGTGTAATGAAGATAGTGTGTAGTGATGATAGAGTGTAGTGAAGATGGTTACTATGAAGATAGTGTGTAGTGAAGAGAGTTACAGTATAGTGTGTGTAGTGATGATAGTGTGTAGTGAAGATGGTTACTGTGAAGATGGTTACAGTATAGTGTGTGTGTGTGAGTAGTGAAGATGGTTACAGTATTGTGTGAAGACGGTTACAGTA
Organism: Procambarus clarkii; assembly: GCF_040958095.1. Taxonomy (NCBI): domain Eukaryota; kingdom Metazoa; phylum Arthropoda; class Malacostraca; order Decapoda; family Cambaridae; genus Procambarus; species Procambarus clarkii. The sequence goes on from NC_091202.1 coordinate 13,100, forward strand.
TTGTGTATGTAGTGAAGATGGTTACAGTAATGTGTATGTAGTGAAGATGGTTACATTATAGTGTGTGTTGTGAAGATGGTTTCAGTATAGTGTGTGTAGCGAAGATGGTTACATTATAGTGTGTGTTGTGAAGATGGTTACAGTATAGTGTGTGTAGTGAAGATGGTTACATTATAGTGTGTGTGTTGTGAAGATGGTTACAGTATAGTGTGTGTAGTAAGGATGGTTACATTATAATGTGTGTTGTGAAGATGGTTACAGTGTAGTGAAGATGGTTACGTTATAGTGTGTGTTGTGAAGATGGTTACAGTATAGTGTGTGAATTGAAGATGGTTACATTATAGTGTGTGTTGTGAAGATGGTTACATAATAGTGTGTGTTGTGAAGATGGTAACAGTATAGTGTGTGTTGTGAAGATGGTAACAGTATAGTGTGTGTTGTGAAGATGGTAACAGTATAGTGTTTGTTGTAAAGATGGTTACATTATAGTATGTGGAGTGAAGATGGTTATAGTATAGTGTGTGGAGTGAAGATGGTTACAGTATAGTGTGTGGAGTGAAGATGGTTACAGAATAGTGTGTGTAGTGAAGATGGTTGCAGTGAGGATATAATGTGTGTATTCACCTAGTTGTGCTTGAGGGGGTTCAGCTCTGCTCTTGCGGAGCAAGAGTTCTTTCCCTCTTTCCTAAACACCCAACTCTCGTATGCCCAGTCCTCGACGACGTGCACCTGACTGATGATATTTTCTTAGAAGCGGACAGACTTGGTTTTCTTCTGGTGGCAGCCATCGTCGCCGGAGACCTTTTCCTTCTCCATACTGATCAGGCCGCTTCACACTATCAAGAACCTAAAGAATACTTCTAGTAATAATATACCAGATGCAAGAATTATAGTCATGCTAATAGTTCGACTGGTCTATTAAGTGCGATGCCCAGTAGTGATGTACTCACATCATACGTCTTTTACATATAAATAAGATACCTTTATAAACTTTATCTATTCTCTTCAAGAGCTTGTAAGGTAGTTAAGAGTCTCTCTCTCTCTCTCTCTCTCTCTCTCTCTCATCTCTCTCTCTCTCTCTCTCTCTCTCTCTCTCTCTCTCTCTCTCTCTCTCTCTCTCTCTCTCTCTCTCTCTCTCTCTCTCTCTCTCTCTCTCTCTCTCTCTCTCTCTCTCTCTCTCTCTCTCTCTCTCTCTCTCTCTCTCTCTCTCTCTCTCTCTCTCTCTCTCTCTCTCTCTCTCTCTCTCTCTCTCTCTCTCTCTCTCTCTCTCTCTCTCTCTCTCTCTCTCTCTCTCTCTCTCTCTCTCTCTCTCTCTCTCTCTCTCTCTCTCTCTCTCTCTCTCTCTCTCTCTCTCTCTTTTTTTTCAACATGTCTTCGACTCGAAGCTGAAGACTCTTAATTGTGAAATTAATTCTGTGGCAAAATTTCGACCATTTTTCCAAGTTTTTGTTATGCTTCATAAGGTGTGGGTTCCCAGCTGTCGCTGCATACTCAGGTAATGGTCTCACATATGTAGGATGTGTGGATTTGGAATCCTTTTAGTTTAGATTTTTAAATGACGTTCTTTTGTTTGGTAACTTCCCATATGGTGCTAATGATGTCCTGTTCACATCAGCTTGTTGTGTTTAGTGTTTGGATAATTTCTACTCTCGGATGATGATATGTCGTGATTGTAGGTGTTGTGTGGTGGTGATGTGTAGTAACGGTAGGTGTTGTGTGGTGGTGATGTGTAGTGACGGTAGGTGCTGTGTGGTGGTGATGTGTAGTGAAGGTGGGTGTTGTTTGGTGGTGATGTGTAGTGATGGTAGGTATTGTGTGGTGGTGATGTGTAGTGATGATAGGTGTTGTGTGGTGGTGATGTGTAGTGACGGTAGGCGTTGTGTGGTGGTGATGTGTAGTCAGGATAGTTGTTGTGTGGTGGTGTTCTGTAGTGACGTAAGGTGTTTTGTGGTAGTGATGTGTAGTGATGGTGGTGGGTGTTCTGTAGTGGTGGTGATGAAAATTTAAGTATTTTGGGAAGATGGCTACAGTTACGAGGCTGGTCGTTACAGTGTAGATGGTTACAGTGTTTCAGGTTGTGTGAAGTAAATACGGTTACAATGATGAGGGTTGTCATTAGTTAAGACGGTTACTGTGGTGAAGATAGTGCGATAGTGCGTAGTAACTATGGTTTGTGACGATAGTCATTTGTAGTGAAGATCGACACCACTGACGACTGTGTTGTAAAGTTACAGTGATGAAACTATTTTATAATAAAGATGATTATAGTGAAGATATTGTGTGTACTGAAAATGATTATAGTGAAGTTTTTGTGTGTAGTTAAGATGGTTACAGTGAAGATAGTGTGTAGTGAAGATGGTTACAGTAAAAAATAGTGTGTAATGAAGATAGTGTGTAGTGATGATAGAGTGTAGTGAAGATGGTTACTATGAAGATAGTGTGTAGTGAAGAGAGTTACAGTATAGTGTGTGTAGTGATGATAGTGTGTAGTGAAGATGGTTACTGTGAAGATGGTTACAGTATAGTGTGTGTGTGTGAGTAGTGAAGATGGTTACAGTATTGTGTGAAGACGGTTACAGTATTGTGTATGTAGTGAAGATGGTTACAGTAATGTGTATGTAGTGAAGATGGTTACATTATAGTGTGTGTTGTGAAGATGGTTTCAGTATAGTGTGTGTAGCGAAGATGGTTACATTATAGTGTGTGTTGTGAAGATGGTTACAGTATAGTGTGTGTAGTGAAGATGGTTACATTATAGTGTGTGTGTTGTGAAGATGGTTACAGTATAGTGTGTGTAGTAAGGATGGTTACATTATAATGTGTGTTGTGAAGATGGTTACAGTGTAGTGAAGATGGTTACGTTATAGTGTGTGTTGTGAAGATGGTTACAGTATAGTGTGTGAATTGAAGATGGTTACATTATAGTGTGTGTTGTGAAGATGGTTACATAATAGTGTGTGTTGTGAAGATGGTAACAGTATAGTGTGTGTTGTGAAGATGGTAACAGTATAGTGTGTGTTGTGAAGATGGTAACAGTATAGTGTTTGTTGTAAAGATGGTTACATTATAGTATGTGGAGTGAAGATGGTTATAGTATAGTGTGTGGAGTGAAGATGGTTACAGTATAGTGTGTGGAGTGAAGATGGTTACAGAATAGTGTGTGTAGTGAAGATGGTTGCAGTGAGGATATAATGTGTGTATTCACCTAGTTGTGCTTGAGGGGGTTCAGCTCTGCTCTTGCGGAGCAAGAGTTCTTTCCCTCTTTCCTAAACACCCAACTCTCGTATGCCCAGTCCTCGACGACGTGCACCTGACTGATGATATTTTCTTAGAAGCGGACAGACTTGGTTTTCTTCTGGTGGCAGCCATCGTCGCCGGAGACCTTTTCCTTCTCCATACTGATCAGGCCGCTTCACACTATCAAGAACCTAAAGAATACTTCTAGTAATAATATACCAGATGCAAGAATTATAGTCATGCTAATAGTTCGACTGGTCTATTAAGTGCGATGCCCAGTAGTGATGTACTCACATCATACGTCTTTTACATATAAATAAGATACCTTTATAAACTTTATCTATTCTCTTCAAGAGCTTGTAGGTAGTTAAGAGTCTCTCTCTCTCTCTCTCTCTCTCTCTCTCTCTCTCTCTCTCTCTCTCTCTCTCTCTCTCTCTCTCTCTCTCTCTCTCTCTCTCTCTCTCTCTCTCTCTCTCTCTCTCTCTCTCTCTCTCTCTCTCTCTCTCTCTCTCTCTCTCTCTCTCTCTCTCTCTCTCTCTCTCTCTCTCTCTCTCTCTCTCTCTCTCTCTTCTCTCTCTCTCTCTCTCTCTCTCTCTCTCTCTCTCTCTCTCTCTCTCTCTCTCTCTCTCTCTCTCTCTCTCTCTCTCTCTCTCTCTCTCTCTCTCTCTCTCTCTCTCCTCTCTCTCTCTCTCTCTCTCTCTCTCTCTCTCTCTCTCTCTCTCTCTCTCTCTCTCTCTCTCTCTCTCTCTCTCTCTCTCTCTCTCTCTCTCTCTCTCTCTCTCTCTCTCTCTCTCTCTCTCTCTCTCTTTCTTTTTCAACATGTCTTCGACTCGAAGCTGAAGACTCTTAATTGTGAAATTAATTCTGTGGCAAAATTTCGACCATTTTTCCAAGTTTTTGTTATGCTTCATAAGGTGTGGGTTCCCAGCTGTCGCTGCATACTCAGGTAATGGTCTAACATATGTAGGATGTGTGGATTTGGAATCCTTTTAGTTTAGATTTTTAAATGACGTTCTTTTGTTTGGTAACTTCCCATATGGTGCTAATGATGTCCTGTTCACATCAGCTTGTTGTGTTTAGTGTTTGGATAATTTCTACTCTCGGATGATGATATGTCGTGATTGTAGGTGTTGTGTGGTGGTGATGTGTAGTAACGGTAGGTGTTGTGTGGTGGTGATGTGTAGTGACGGTAGGTGCTGTGTGGTGGTGATGTGTAGTGAAGGTGGGTGTTGTTTGGTGGTGATGTGTAGTGATGGTAGGTATTGTGTGGTGGTGATGTGTAGTGATGATAGGTGTTGTGTGGTGGTGATGTGTAGTGACGGTAGGCGTTGTGTGGTGGTGATGTGTAGTCAGGATAGTTGTTGTGTGGTGGTGTTCTGTAGTGACGTAAGGTGTTTTGTGGTAGTGATGTGTAGTGATGGTGGTGGGTGTTCTGTAGTGGTGGTGATGAAAATTTAAGTATTTTGGGAAGATGGCTACAGTTACGAGGCTGGTCGTTACAGTGTAGATGGTTACAGTGTTTCAGGTTGTGTGAAGTAAATACGGTTACAATGATGAGGGTTGTCATTAGTTAAGACGGTTACTGTGGTGAAGATAGTGCGATAGTGCGTAGTAACTATGGTTTGTGACGATAGTCATTTGTAGTGAAGATCGACACCACTGACGACTGTGTTGTAAAGTTACAGTGATGAAACTATTTTATAATAAAGATGATTATAGTGAAGATATTGTGTGTACTGAAAATGATTATAGTGAAGTTTTTGTGTGTAGTTAAGATGGTTACAGTGAAGATAGTGTGTAGTGAAGATGGTTACAGTAAAAAATAGTGTGTAATGAAGATAGTGTGTAGTGATGATAGAGTGTAGTGAAGATGGTTACTATGAAGATAGTGTGTAGTGAAGAGAGTTACAGTATAGTGTGTGTAGTGATGATAGTGTGTAGTGAAGATGGTTACTGTGAAGATGGTTACAGTATAGTGTGTGTGTGTGAGTAGTGAAGATGGTTACAGTATTGTGTGAAGACGGTTACAGTATTGTGTATGTAGTGAAGATGGTTACAGTAATGTGTATGTAGTGAAGATGGTTACATTATAGTGTGTGTTGTGAAGATGGTTTCAGTATAGTGTGTGTAGCGAAGATGGTTACATTATAGTGTGTGTTGTGAAGATGGTTACAGTATAGTGTGTGTAGTGAAGATGGTTACATTATAGTGTGTGTGTTGTGAAGATGGTTACAGTATAGTGTGTGTAGTAAGGATGGTTACATTATAATGTGTGTTGTGAAGATGGTTACAGTGTAGTGAAGATGGTTACGTTATAGTGTGTGTTGTGAAGATGGTTACAGTATAGTGTGTGAATTGAAGATGGTTACATTATAGTGTGTGTTGTGAAGATGGTTACATAATAGTGTGTGTTGTGAAGATGGTAACAGTATAGTGTGTGTTGTGAAGATGGTAACAGTATAGTGTGTGTTGTGAAGATGGTAACAGTATAGTGTTTGTTGTAAAGATGGTTACATTATAGTATGTGGAGTGAAGATGGTTATAGTATAGTGTGTGGAGTGAAGATGGTTACAGTATAGTGTGTGGAGTGAAGATGGTTACAGAATAGTGTGTGTAGTGAAGATGGTTGCAGTGAGGATATAATGTGTGTATTCACCTAGTTGTGCTTGAGGGGGTTCAGCTCTGCTCTTGCGGAGCAAGAGTTCTTTCCCTCTTTCCTAAACACCCAACTCTCGTATGCCCAGTCCTCGACGACGTGCACCTGACTGATGATATTTTCTTAGAAGCGGACAGACTTGGTTTTCTTCTGGTGGCAGCCATCGTCGCCGGAGACCTTTTCCTTCTCCATACTGATCAGGCCGCTTCACACTATCAAGAACCTAAAGAATACTTCTAGTAATAATATACCAGATGCAAGAATTATAGTCATGCTAATAGTTCGACTGGTCTATTAAGTGCGATGCCCAGTAGTGATGTACTCACATCATACGTCTTTTACATATAAATAAGATACCTTTATAAACTTTATCTATTCTCTTCAAGAGCTTGTAGGTAGTTAAGAGTCTCTCTCTCTCTCTCTCTCTCTCTCTCTCTCTCTCTCTCTCTCTCTCTCTCTCTCTCTCTCTCTCTCTCTCTCTCTCTCTCTCTCTCTCTCTCTCTCTCTCTCTCTCCTCTCTCTCTCTCTCTCTCTCTCTCTCTCTCTCTCTCTCTCTTCTCTCTCTCTCTCTCTCTCTCTCTCTCTCTCTCTCTCTCTCTCTCTCTCTCTCTCTCTCTCTCTCTCTCTCTCTCTCTCTCTCTCTCTCTCTCTCTCTCTCCTCTCTCTCTCTCTCTCTCTCTCTCTCTCTCTCTCTCTCCTCTCTCTCTCTCTCTCTCTCTCTCTCTCTCTCTCCTCTCTCTCTCTCTCTTTCTTTTTCAACATGTCTTCGACTCGAAGCTGAAGACTCTTAATTGTGAAATTAATTCTGTGGCAAAATTTCGACCATTTTTCCAAGTTTTTGTTATGCTTCATAAGGTGTGGGTTCCCAGCTGTCGCTGCATACTCAGGTAATGGTCTAACATATGTAGGATGTGTGGATTTGGAATCCTTTTAGTTTAGATTTTTAAATGACGTTCTTTTGTTTGGTAACTTCCCATATGGTGCTAATGATGTCCTGTTCACATCAGCTTGTTGTGTTTAGTGTTTGGATAATTTCTACTCTCGGATGATGATATGTCGTGATTGTAGGTGTTGTGTGGTGGTGATGTGTAGTAACGGTAGGTGTTGTGTGGTGGTGATGTGTAGTGACGGTAGGTGCTGTGTGGTGGTGATGTGTAGTGAAGGTGGGTGTTGTTTGGTGGTGATGTGTAGTGATGGTAGGTATTGTGTGGTGGTGATGTGTAGTGATGATAGGTGTTGTGTGGTGGTGATGTGTAGTGACGGTAGGCGTTGTGTGGTGGTGATGTGTAGTCAGGATAGTTGTTGTGTGGTGGTGTTCTGTAGTGACGTAAGGTGTTTTGTGGTAGTGATGTGTAGTGATGGTGGTGGGTGTTCTGTAGTGGTGGTGATGAAAATTTAAGTATTTTGGGAAGATGGCTACAGTTACGAGGCTGGTCGTTACAGTGTAGATGGTTACAGTGTTTCAGGTTGTGTGAAGTAAATACGGTTACAATGATGAGGGTTGTCATTAGTTAAGACGGTTACTGTGGTGAAGATAGTGCGATAGTGCGTAGTAACTATGGTTTGTGACGATAGTCATTTGTAGTGAAGATCGACACCACTGACGACTGTGTTGTAAAGTTACAGTGATGAAACTATTTTATAATAAAGATGATTATAGTGAAGATATTGTGTGTACTGAAAATGATTATAGTGAAGTTTTTGTGTGTAGTTAAGATGGTTACAGTGAAGATAGTGTGTAGTGAAGATGGTTACAGTAAAAAATAGTGTGTAATGAAGATAGTGTGTAGTGATGATAGAGTGTAGTGAAGATGGTTACTATGAAGATAGTGTGTAGTGAAGAGAGTTACAGTATAGTGTGTGTAGTGATGATAGTGTGTAGTGAAGATGGTTACTGTGAAGATGGTTACAGTATAGTGTGTGTGTGTGAGTAGTGAAGATGGTTACAGTATTGTGTGAAGACGGTTACAGTATTGTGTATGTAGTGAAGATGGTTACAGTAATGTGTATGTAGTGAAGATGGTTACATTATAGTGTGTGTTGTGAAGATGGTTTCAGTATAGTGTGTGTAGCGAAGATGGTTACATTATAGTGTGTGTTGTGAAGATGGTTACAGTATAGTGTGTGTAGTGAAGATGGTTACATTATAGTGTGTGTGTTGTGAAGATGGTTACAGTATAGTGTGTGTAGTAAGGATGGTTACATTATAATGTGTGTTGTGAAGATGGTTACAGTGTAGTGAAGATGGTTACGTTATAGTGTGTGTTGTGAAGATGGTTACAGTATAGTGTGTGAATTGAAGATGGTTACATTATAGTGTGTGTTGTGAAGATGGTTACATAATAGTGTGTGTTGTGAAGATGGTAACAGTATAGTGTGTGTTGTGAAGATGGTAACAGTATAGTGTGTGTTGTGAAGATGGTAACAGTATAGTGTTTGTTGTAAAGATGGTTACATTATAGTATGTGGAGTGAAGATGGTTATAGTATAGTGTGTGGAGTGAAGATGGTTACAGTATAGTGTGTGGAGTGAAGATGGTTACAGAATAGTGTGTGTAGTGAAGATGGTTGCAGTGAGGATATAATGTGTGTATTCACCTAGTTGTGCTTGAGGGGGTTCAGCTCTGCTCTTGCGGAGCAAGAGTTCTTTCCCTCTTTCCTAAACACCCAACTCTCGTATGCCCAGTCCTCGACGACGTGCACCTGACTGATGATATTTTCTTAGAAGCGGACAGACTTGGTTTTCTTCTGGTGGCAGCCATCGTCGCCGGAGACCTTTTCCTTCTCCATACTGATCAGGCCGCTTCACACTATCAAGAACCTAAAGAATACTTCTAGTAATAATATACCAGATGCAAGAATTATAGTCATGCTAATAGTTCGACTGGTCTATTAAGTGCGATGCCCAGTAGTGATGTACTCACATCATACGTCTTTTACATATAAATAAGATACCTTTATAAACTTTATCTATTCTCTTCAAGAGCTTGTAGGTAGTTAAGAGTCTCTCTCTCTCTCTCTCTCTCTCTCTCTCTCTCTCTCTCTCTCTCTCTCTCTCTCTCTCTCTCTCTCTCTCTCTCTCTCTCTCTCTCTCTCTCTCTCTCTCTCTCTCTCTCTCTCTCTCTCTCTCTCTCTCTCTCTCTCTCTCTCTCTCTCTCTCTCTCTCTCTCTCTCTCTCTCTCTCTCTCTCTCTCTCTCTCTCTCTCTCTCTCTCTCTCTCTCTCTCTCTCTCTCTCTCTCTCTCTCTCTCTCTCTCTCTCTCTCTCTCTCTCTCTCTCTCTCTCTCTCTCTCTCTCTCTCTCTCTCTCTCTCTCTCTCTCTCTCTCTCTCTCTCTCTCTCTCTCTCTCTCTCTCTCTCTCTCTCTCTCTCTTTCTTTTTCAACATGTCTTCGACTCGAAGCTGAAGACTCTTAATTGTGAAATTAATTCTGTGGCAAAATTTCGACCATTTTTCCAAGTTTTTGTTATGCTTCATAAGGTGTGGGTTCCCAGCTGTCGCTGCATACTCAGGTAATGGTCTAACATATGTAGGATGTGTGGATTTGGAATCCTTTTAGTTTAGATTTTTAAATGACGTTCTTTTGTTTGGTAACTTCCCATATGGTGCTAATGATGTCCTGTTCACATCAGCTTGTTGTGTTTAGTGTTTGGATAATTTCTACTCTCGGATGATGATATGTCGTGATTGTAGGTGTTGTGTGGTGGTGATGTGTAGTAACGGTAGGTGTTGTGTGGTGGTGATGTGTAGTGACGGTAGGTGCTGTGTGGTGGTGATGTGTAGTGAAGGTGGGTGTTGTTTGGTGGTGATGTGTAGTGATGGTAGGTATTGTGTGGTGGTGATGTGTAGTGATGATAGGTGTTGTGTGGTGGTGATGTGTAGTGACGGTAGGCGTTGTGTGGTGGTGATGTGTAGTCAGGATAGTTGTTGTGTGGTGGTGTTCTGTAGTGACGTAAGGTGTTTTGTGGTAGTGATGTGTAGTGATGGTGGTGGGTGTTCTGTAGTGGTGGTGATGAAAATTTAAGTATTTTGGGAAGATGGCTACAGTTACGAGGCTGGTCGTTACAGTGTAGATGGTTACAGTGTTTCAGGTTGTGTGAAGTAAATACGGTTACAATGATGAGGGTTGTCATTAGTTAAGACGGTTACTGTGGTGAAGATAGTGCGATAGTGCGTAGTAACTATGGTTTGTGACGATAGTCATTTGTAGTGAAGATCGACACCACTGACGACTGTGTTGTAAAGTTACAGTGATGAAACTATTTTATAATAAAGATGATTATAGTGAAGATATTGTGTGTACTGAAAATGATTATAGTGAAGTTTTTGTGTGTAGTTAAGATGGTTACAGTGAAGATAGTGTGTAGTGAAGATGGTTACAGTAAAAAATAGTGTGTAATGAAGATAGTGTGTAGTGATGATAGAGTGTAGTGAAGATGGTTACTATGAAGATAGTGTGTAGTGAAGAGAGTTACAGTATAGTGTGTGTAGTGATGATAGTGTGTAGTGAAGATGGTTACTGTGAAGATGGTTACAGTATAGTGTGTGTGTGTGAGTAGTGAAGATGGTTACAGTATTGTGTGAAGACGGTTACAGTATTGTGTATGTAGTGAAGATGGTTACAGTAATGTGTATGTAGTGAAGATGGTTACATTATAGTGTGTGTTGTGAAGATGGTTTCAGTATAGTGTGTGTAGCGAAGATGGTTACATTATAGTGTGTGTTGTGAAGATGGTTACAGTATAGTGTGTGTAGTGAAGATGGTTACATTATAGTGTGTGTGTTGTGAAGATGGTTACAGTATAGTGTGTGTAGTAAGGATGGTTACATTATAATGTGTGTTGTGAAGATGGTTACAGTGTAGTGAAGATGGTTACGTTATAGTGTGTGTTGTGAAGATGGTTACAGTATAGTGTGTGAATTGAAGATGGTTACATTATAGTGTGTGTTGTGAAGATGGTTACATAATAGTGTGTGTTGTGAAGATGGTAACAGTATAGTGTGTGTTGTGAAGATGGTAACAGTATAGTGTGTGTTGTGAAGATGGTAACAGTATAGTGTTTGTTGTAAAGATGGTTACATTATAGTATGTGGAGTGAAGATGGTTATAGTATAGTGTGTGGAGTGAAGATGGTTACAGTATAGTGTGTGGAGTGAAGATGGTTACAGAATAGTGTGTGTAGTGAAGATGGTTGCAGTGAGGATATAATGTGTGTATTCACCTAGTTGTGCTTGAGGGGGTTCAGCTCTGCTCTTGCGGAGCAAGAGTTCTTTCCCTCTTTCCTAAACACCCAACTCTCGTATGCCCAGTCCTCGACGACGTGCACCTGACTGATGATATTTTCTTAGAAGCGGACAGACTTGGTTTTCTTCTGGTGGCAGCCATCGTCGCCGGAGACCTTTTCCTTCTCCATACTGATCAGGCCGCTTCACACTATCAAGAACCTAAAGAATACTTCTAGTAATAATATACCAGATGCAAGAATTATAGTCATGCTAATAGTTCGACTGGTCTATTAAGTGCGATGCCCAGTAGTGATGTACTCACATCATACGTCTTTTACATATAAATAAGATACCTTTATAAACTTTATCTATTCTCTTCAAGAGCTTGTAGGTAGTTAAGAGTCTCTCTCTCTCTCTCTCTCTCTCTCTCTCTCTCTCTCTCTCTCTCTCTCTCTCTCTCTCTCTCTCTCTCTCTCTCTCTCTCTCTCTCTCTCTCTCTCTCTCTCTCTCTCTCTCTCTCTCTCTCTCTCTCTCTCTCTCTCTCTCTCTCTCTCTCTCTCTCTCTCTCTCTCTCTCTCTCTCTCTCTCTCTCTCTCTCTCTCTCTCTCTCTCTCTCTCTCTCTCTCTCTCTCTCTCTCTCTCTCTCTTTCTTTTTCAACATGTCTTCGACTCGAAGCTGAAGACTCTTAATTGTGAAATTAATTCTGTGGCAAAATTTCGACCATTTTTCCAAGTTTTTGTTATGCTTCATAAGGTGTGGGTTCCCAGCTGTCGCTGCATACTCAGGTAATGGTCTAACATATGTAGGATGTGTGGATTTGGAATCCTTTTAGTTTAGATTTTTAAATGACGTTCTTTTGTTTGGTAACTTCCCATATGGTGCTAATGATGTCCTGTTCACATCAGCTTGTTGTGTTTAGTGTTTGGATAATTTCTACTCTCGGATGATGATATGTCGTGATTGTAGGTGTTGTGTGGTGGTGATGTGTAGTAACGGTAGGTGTTGTGTGGTGGTGATGTGTAGTGACGGTAGGTGCTGTGTGGTGGTGATGTGTAGTGAAGGTGGGTGTTGTTTGGTGGTGATGTGTAGTGATGGTAGGTATTGTGTGGTGGTGATGTGTAGTGATGATAGGTGTTGTGTGGTGGTGATGTGTAGTGACGGTAGGCGTTGTGTGGTGGTGATGTGTAGTCAGGATAGTTGTTGTGTGGTGGTGTTCTGTAGTGACGTAAGGTGTTTTGTGGTAGTGATGTGTAGTGATGGTGGTGGGTGTTCTGTAGTGGTGGTGATGAAAATTTAAGTATTTTGGGAAGATGGCTACAGTTACGAGGCTGGTCGTTACAGTGTAGATGGTTACAGTGTTTCAGGTTGTGTGAAGTAAATACGGTTACAATGATGAGGGTTGTCATTAGTTAAGACGGTTACTGTGGTGAAGATAGTGCGATAGTGCGTAGTAACTATGGTTTGTGACGATAGTCATTTGTAGTGAAGATCGACACCACTGACGACTGTGTTGTAAAGTTACAGTGATGAAACTATTTTATAATAAAGATGATTATAGTGAAGATATTGTGTGTACTGAAAATGATTATAGTGAAGTTTTTGTGTGTAGTTAAGATGGTTACAGTGAAGATAGTGTGTAGTGAAGATGGTTACAGTAAAAAATAGTGTGTAATGAAGATAGTGTGTAGTGATGATAGAGTGTAGTGAAGATGGTTACTATGAAGATAGTGTGTAGTGAAGAGAGTTACAGTATAGTGTGTGTAGTGATGATAGTGTGTAGTGAAGATGGTTACTGTGAAGATGGTTACAGTATAGTGTGTGTGTGTGAGTAGTGAAGATGGTTACAGTATTGTGTGAAGACGGTTACAGTATTGTGTATGTAGTGAAGATGGTTACAGTAATGTGTATGTAGTGAAGATGGTTACATTATAGTGTGTGTTGTGAAGATGGTTTCAGTATAGTGTGTGTAGCGAAGATGGTTACATTATAGTGTGTGTTGTGAAGATGGTTACAGTATAGTGTGTGTAGTGAAGATGGTTACATTATAGTGTGTGTGTTGTGAAGATGGTTACAGTATAGTGTGTGTAGTAAGGATGGTTACATTATAATGTGTGTTGTGAAGATGGTTACAGTGTAGTGAAGATGGTTACGTTATAGTGTGTGTTGTGAAGATGGTTACAGTATAGTGTGTGAATTGAAGATGGTTACATTATAGTGTGTGTTGTGAAGATGGTTACATAATAGTGTGTGTTGTGAAGATGGTAACAGTATAGTGTGTGTTGTGAAGATGGTAACAGTATAGTGTGTGTTGTGAAGATGGTAACAGTATAGTGTTTGTTGTAAAGATGGTTACATTATAGTATGTGGAGTGAAGATGGTTATAGTATAGTGTGTGGAGTGAAGATGGTTACAGTATAGTGTGTGGAGTGAAGATGGTTACAGAATAGTGTGTGTAGTGAAGATGGTTGCAGTGAGGATATAATGTGTGTATTCACCTAGTTGTGCTTGAGGGGGTTCAGCTCTGCTCTTGCGGAGCAAGAGTTCTTTCCCTCTTTCCTAAACACCCAACTCTCGTATGCCCAGTCCTCGACGACGTGCACCTGACTGATGATATTTTCTTAGAAGCGGACAGACTTGGTTTTCTTCTGGTGGCAGCCATCGTCGCCGGAGACCTTTTCCTTCTCCATACTGATCAGGCCGCTTCACACTATCAAGAACCTAAAGAATACTTCTAGTAATAATATACCAGATGCAAGAATTATAGTCATGCTAATAGTTCGACTGGTCTATTAAGTGCGATGCCCAGTAGTGATGTACTCACATCATACGTCTTTTACATATAAATAAGATACCTTTATAAACTTTATCTATTCTCTTCAAGAGCTTGTAGGTAGTTAAGAGTCTCTCTCTCTCTCTCTCTCTCTCTCTCTCTCTCTCTCTCTCTCTCTCTCTCTCTCTCTCTCTCTCTCTCTCTCTCTCTCTCTCTCTCTCTCTCTCTCTCTCTCTCTCTCTCTCTCTCTCTCTCTCTCTCTCTCTCTCTCTCTCTCTCTCTCTCTCTCTCTCTCTCTCTCTCTCTCTCTCTCTCTCTCTCTCTCTCTCTCTCTCTCTCTCTCTCTCTCTCTCTCTCTCTCTCTCTCTCTCTCTCTCTCTCTCTCTCTCTCTCTCTCTCTCTCTCTCTCTCTCTCTCTCTCTCTCTCTCTCTCTCTCTCTCTCTCTCTCATCTCTCTCTCTCTCTCTCTCTCTCTCTCTCTCTCTCTCTCTCTCTCTCTCTCTCTCTCTCTCTCTCTCTCTCTCTCTCTCTCTCTCTCTCTCTCTCTCTCTCTCTCTCTCTCTCTCTCTTTCTTTTTCAACATGTCTTCGACTCGAAGCTGAAGACTCTTAATTGTGAAATTAATTCTGTGGCAAAATTTCGACCATTTTTCCAAGTTTTTGTTATGCTTCATAAGGTGTGGGTTCCCAGCTGTCGCTGCATACTCAGGTAATGGTCTAACATATGTAGGATGTGTGGATTTGGAATCCTTTTAGTTTAGATTTTTAAATGACGTTCTTTTGTTTGGTAACTTCCCATATGGTGCTAATGATGTCCTGTTCACATCAGCTTGTTGTGTTTAGTGTTTGGATAATTTCTACTCTCGGATGATGATATGTCGTGATTGTAGGTGTTGTGTGGTGGTGATGTGTAGTAACGGTAGGTGTTGTGTGGTGGTGATGTGTAGTGACGGTAGGTGCTGTGTGGTGGTGATGTGTAGTGAAGGTGGGTGTTGTTTGGTGGTGATGTGTAGTGATGGTAGGTATTGTGTGGTGGTGATGTGTAGTGATGATAGGTGTTGTGTGGTGGTGATGTGTAGTGACGGTAGGCGTTGTGTGGTGGTGATGTGTAGTCAGGATAGTTGTTGTGTGGTGGTGTTCTGTAGTGACGTAAGGTGTTTTGTGGTAGTGATGTGTAGTGATGGTGGTGGGTGTTCTGTAGTGGTGGTGATGAAAATTTAAGTATTTTGGGAAGATGGCTACAGTTACGAGGCTGGTCGTTACAGTGTAGATGGTTACAGTGTTTCAGGTTGTGTGAAGTAAATACGGTTACAATGATGAGGGTTGTCATTAGTTAAGACGGTTACTGTGGTGAAGATAGTGCGATAGTGCGTAGTAACTATGGTTTGTGACGATAGTCATTTGTAGTGAAGATCGACACCACTGACGACTGTGTTGTAAAGTTACAGTGATGAAACTATTTTATAATAAAGATGATTATAGTGAAGATATTGTGTGTACTGAAAATGATTATAGTGAAGTTTTTGTGTGTAGTTAAGATGGTTACAGTGAAGATAGTGTGTAGTGAAGATGGTTACAGTAAAAAATAGTGTGTAATGAAGATAGTGTGTAGTGATGATAGAGTGTAGTGAAGATGGTTACTATGAAGATAGTGTGTAGTGAAGAGAGTTACAGTATAGTGTGTGTAGTGATGATAGTGTGTAGTGAAGATGGTTACTGTGAAGATGGTTACAGTATAGTGTGTGTGTGTGAGTAGTGAAGATGGTTACAGTATTGTGTGAAGACGGTTACAGTATTGTGTATGTAGTGAAGATGGTTACAGTAATGTGTATGTAGTGAAGATGGTTACATTATAGTGTGTGTTGTGAAGATGGTTTCAGTATAGTGTGTGTAGCGAAGATGGTTACATTATAGTGTGTGTTGTGAAGATGGTTACAGTATAGTGTGTGTAGTGAAGATGGTTACATTATAGTGTGTGTGTTGTGAAGATGGTTACAGTATAGTGTGTGTAGTAAGGATGGTTACATTGTAATGTGTGTTGTGAAGATGGTTACAGTGTAGTGAAGATGGTTACGTTATAGTGTGTGTTGTGAAGATGGTTACAGTATAGTGTGTGAATTGAAGATGGTTACATTATAGTGTGTGTTGTGAAGATGGTTACATAATAGTGTGTGTTGTGAAGATGGTAACAGTATAGTGTGTGTTGTGAAGATGGTAACAGTATAGTGTGTGTTGTGAAGATGGTAACAGTATAGTGTTTGTTGTAAAGATGGTTACATTATAGTATGTGGAGTGAAGATGGTTATAGTATAGTGTGTGGAGTGAAGATGGTTACAGTATAGTGTGTGGAGTGAAGATGGTTACAGAATAGTGTGTGTAGTGAAGATGGTTGCAGTGAGGATATAATGTGTGTATTCACCTAGTTGTGCTTGAGGGGGTTCAGCTCTGCTCTTGCGGAGCAAGAGTTCTTTCCCTCTTTCCTAAACACCCAACTCTCGTATGCCCAGTCCTCGACGACGTGCACCTGACTGATGATATTTTCTTAGAAGCGGACAGACTTGGTTTTCTTCTGGTGGCAGCCATCGTCGCCGGAGACCTTTTCCTTCTCCATACTGATCAGGCCGCTTCACACTATCAAGAACCTAAAGAATACTTCTAGTAATAATATACCAGATGCAAGAATTATAGTCATGCTAATAGTTCGACTGGTCTATTAAGTGCGATGCCCAGTAGTGATGTACTCACATCATACGTCTTTTACATATAAATAAGATACCTTTATAAACTTTATCTATTCTCTTCAAGAGCTTGTAGGTAGTTAAGAGTCTCTCTCTCTCTCTCTCTCTCTCTCTCTCTCTCTCTCTCTCTCTCTCTCTCTCTCTCTCTCTCTCTCTCTCTCTCTCTCTCTCTCTCTCTCTCTCTCTCTCTCTCTCTCTCTCTCTCTCTCTCTCTCTCTCTCTCTCTCTCTCTCTCTCTCTCTCTCTCTCTCTCTCTCTCTCTCTCTCTCTCTCTCTCTCTCTCTCTCTCTCTCTCTCTCTCTCTCTCTCTCTCTCTCTCTCTCTCTCTCTCTCTCTCTCTCTCTCTCTCTCTCTCTCTCTCTCTCTCTCTCTCTCTCTCTCTCTCTCTCTCTCTCTCTCTCTCTCTCTCTCTCTCTCTCTCTCTCTCTCTCTCTCTCTCTCTCTCTCTCTCTCTCTCTCTCTCTCTCTCTCTCTCTCTCTCTCTCTCTCTCTCTCTCTCTCTCTCTCTCTCTCTCTCTCTCTCTCTCTCTCTCTCTCTCTCTCTCTCTCTCTCTCTCTCTCTCTCTCTCTCTCTCTCTCTCTCTCTCTCTCTCTCTCTCTCTCTCTCTCTCTCTCTCTCTCTCTCTCTCTCTCTCTCTCTCTCTCTCTCTCTCTCTCTCTCTCTCTCTCTTTCTTTTTCAACATGTCTTCGACTCGAAGCTGAAGACTCTTAATTGTGAAATTAATTCTGTGGCAAAATTTCGACCATTTTTCCAAGTTTTTGTTATGCTTCATAAGGTGTGGGTTCCCAGCTGTCGCTGCATACTCAGGTAATGGTCTAACATATGTAGGATGTGTGGATTTGGAATCCTTTTAGTTTAGATTTTTAAATGACGTTCTTTTGTTTGGTAACTTCCCATATGGTGCTAATGATGTCCTGTTCACATCAGCTTGTTGTGTTTAGTGTTTGGATAATTTCTACTCTCGGATGATGATATGTCGTGATTGTAGGTGTTGTGTGGTGGTGATGTGTAGTAACGGTAGGTGTTGTGTGGTGGTGATGTGTAGTGACGGTAGGTGCTGTGTGGTGGTGATGTGTAGTGAAGGTGGGTGTTGTTTGGTGGTGATGTGTAGTGATGGTAGGTATTGTGTGGTGGTGATGTGTAGTGATGATAGGTGTTGTGTGGTGGTGATGTGTAGTGACGGTAGGCGTTGTGTGGTGGTGATGTGTAGTCAGGATAGTTGTTGTGTGGTGGTGTTCTGTAGTGACGTAAGGTGTTTTGTGGTAGTGATGTGTAGTGATGGTGGTGGGTGTTCTGTAGTGGTGGTGATGAAAATTTAAGTATTTTGGGAAGATGGCTACAGTTACGAGGCTGGTCGTTACAGTGTAGATGGTTACAGTGTTTCAGGTTGTGTGAAGTAAATACGGTTACAATGATGAGGGTTGTCATTAGTTAAGACGGTTACTGTGGTGAAGATAGTGCGATAGTGCGTAGTAACTATGGTTTGTGACGATAGTCATTTGTAGTGAAGATCGACACCACTGACGACTGTGTTGTAAAGTTACAGTGATGAAACTATTTTATAATAAAGATGATTATAGTGAAGATATTGTGTGTACTGAAAATGATTATAGTGAAGTTTTTGTGTGTAGTTAAGATGGTTACAGTGAAGATAGTGTGTAGTGAAGATGGTTACAGTAAAAAATAGTGTGTAATGAAGATAGTGTGTAGTGATGATAGAGTGTAGTGAAGATGGTTACTATGAAGATAGTGTGTAGTGAAGAGAGTTACAGTATAGTGTGTGTAGTGATGATAGTGTGTAGTGAAGATGGTTACTGTGAAGATGGTTACAGTATAGTGTGTGTGTGTGAGTAGTGAAGATGGTTACAGTATTGTGTGAAGACGGTTACAGTATTGTGTATGTAGTGAAGATGGTTACAGTAATGTGTATGTAGTGAAGATGGTTACATTATAGTGTGTGTTGTGAAGATGGTTTCAGTATAGTGTGTGTAGCGAAGATGGTTACATTATAGTGTGTGTTGTGAAGATGGTTACAGTATAGTGTGTGTAGTGAAGATGGTTACATTATAGTGTGTGTGTTGTGAAGATGGTTACAGTATAGTGTGTGTAGTAAGGATGGTTACATTGTAATGTGTGTTGTGAAGATGGTTACAGTGTAGTGAAGATGGTTACGTTATAGTGTGTGTTGTGAAGATGGTTACAGTATAGTGTGTGAATTGAAGATGGTTACATTATAGTGTGTGTTGTGAAGATGGTTACATAATAGTGTGTGTTGTGAAGATGGTAACAGTATAGTGTGTGTTGTGAAGATGGTAACAGTATAGTGTGTGTTGTGAAGATGGTAACAGTATAGTGTTTGTTGTAAAGATGGTTACATTATAGTATGTGGAGTGAAGATGGTTATAGTATAGTGTGTGGAGTGAAGATGGTTACAGTATAGTGTGTGGAGTGAAGATGGTTACAGAATAGTGTGTGTAGTGAAGATGGTTGCAGTGAGGATATAATGTGTGTATTCACCTAGTTGTGCTTGAGGGGGTTCAGCTCTGCTCTTGCGGAGCAAGAGTTCTTTCCCTCTTTCCTAAACACCCAACTCTCGTATGCCCAGTCCTCGACGACGTGCACCTGACTGATGATATTTTCTTAGAAGCGGACAGACTTGGTTTTCTTCTGGTGGCAGCCATCGTCGCCGGAGACCTTTTCCTTCTCCATACTGATCAGGCCGCTTCACACTATCAAGAACCTAAAGAATACTTCTAGTAATAATATACCAGATGCAAGAATTATAGTCATGCTAATAGTTCGACTGGTCTATTAAGTGCGATGCCCAGTAGTGATGTACTCACATCATACGTCTTTTACATATAAATAAGATACCTTTATAAACTTTATCTATTCTCTTCAAGAGCTTGAAGGTAGTTAAGAGTCTCTCTCTCTCTCTCTCTCTCTCTCTCTCTCTCTCTCTCTCTCTCTCTCTCTCTCTCTCTCTCTCTCTCTCTCTCTCTCTCTCTCTCTCTCTCTCTCTCTCTCTCTCTCTCTCTCTCTCTCTCTCTCTCTCTCTCTCTCTCTCTCTCTCTCTCTCTCTCTCTCTCTCTCTCTCTCTCTCTCTCTCTCTCTCTCTCTCTCTCTCTCTCTCTCTCTCTCTCTCTCTCTCTCTCTCTCTCTCTCTCTCTCTCTCTCTCTCTCTCTCTCTCTCTCTCTCTCTCTCTCTCTCTCTCTCTCTCTCTCTCTCTCTCTCTCTCTCTCTCTCTCTCTCTCTCTCTCTCTCTCTCTCTCTCTCTCTCTCTCTCTCTCTCTCTCTCTCTCTCTCTCTCTCTCTCTCTCTCTCTCTCTCTCTCTCTCTCTCTCTCTCTCTCTCTCTCTCTCTCTCTCTCTCTCTCTCTCTCTCTCTCTCTCTCTCTCTCTCTCTCTCTCTCTCTCTCTCTCTCTCTCTCTCTCTCTCTCTCTCTCTCTCTCTCTCTCTCTCTCTCTCTCTCTCTCTCTCTCTCTCTCTCTCTCTCTCTCTCTCTCTCTCTCTCTCTCTCTCTCTCTCTCTCTCTCTCTCTCTCTCTCTCTCTCTCTCTCTCTCTCTCTCTCTCTCTCTCTCTCTCTCTCTCTCTCTCTCTCTCTCTCTCTCTCTCTCTCTCTCTCTCTCTCTCTCTCTCTCTCTCTCTCTCTCTCTCTCTCTCTCTCTCTCTCTCTCTCTCTCTCTCTCTCTCTCTCTCTCTCTCTCTCTCTCTCTCTCTCTCTCTCTCTCTCTCTCTCTCTCTCTCTCTCTCTCTCTCTCTCTCTCTCTCTCTCTCTCTCTCTCTCTCTCTCTCTCTCTCTCTCTCTCTCTCTCTCTCTCTCTCTCTCTCTCTCTCTCTCTCTCTCTCTCTCTCTCTCTCTCTCTCTCTCTCTCTCTCTCTCTTTCTTTTTCAACATGTCTTCGACTCGAAGCTGAAGACTCTTAATTGTGAAATTAATTCTGTGGCAAAATTTCGACCATTTTTCCAAGTTTTTGTTATGCTTCATAAGGTGTGGGTTCCCAGCTGTCGCTGCATACTCAGGTAATGGTCTAACATATGTAGGATGTGTGGATTTGGAATCCTTTTAGTTTAGATTTTTAAATGACGTTCTTTTGTTTGGTAACTTCCCATATGGTGCTAATGATGTCCTGTTCACATCAGCTTGTTGTGTTTAGTGTTTGGATAATTTCTACTCTCGGATGATGATATGTCGTGATTGTAGGTGTTGTGTGGTGGTGATGTGTAGTAACGGTAGGTGTTGTGTGGTGGTGATGTGTAGTGACGGTAGGTGCTGTGTGGTGGTGATGTGTAGTGAAGGTGGGTGTTGTTTGGTGGTGATGTGTAGTGATGGTAGGTATTGTGTGGTGGTGATGTGTAGTGATGATAGGTGTTGTGTGGTGGTGATGTGTAGTGACGGTAGGCGTTGTGTGGTGGTGATGTGTAGTCAGGATAGTTGTTGTGTGGTGGTGTTCTGTAGTGACGTAAGGTGTTTTGTGGTAGTGATGTGTAGTGATGGTGGTGGGTGTTCTGTAGTGGTGGTGATGAAAATTTAAGTATTTTGGGAAGATGGCTACAGTTACGAGGCTGGTCGTTACAGTGTAGATGGTTACAGTGTTTCAGGTTGTGTGAAGTAAATACGGTTACAATGATGAGGGTTGTCATTAGTTAAGACGGTTACTGTGGTGAAGATAGTGCGATAGTGCGTAGTAACTATGGTTTGTGACGATAGTCATTTGTAGTGAAGATCGACACCACTGACGACTGTGTTGTAAAGTTACAGTGATGAAACTATTTTATAATAAAGATGATTATAGTGAAGATATTGTGTGTACTGAAAATGATTATAGTGAAGTTTTTGTGTGTAGTTAAGATGGTTACAGTGAAGATAGTGTGTAGTGAAGATGGTTACAGTAAAAAATAGTGTGTAATGAAGATAGTGTGTAGTGATGATAGAGTGTAGTGAAGATGGTTACTATGAAGATAGTGTGTAGTGAAGAGAGTTACAGTATAGTGTGTGTAGTGATGATAGTGTGTAGTGAAGATGGTTACTGTGAAGATGGTTACAGTATAGTGTGTGTGTGTGAGTAGTGAAGATGGTTACAGTATTGTGTGAAGACGGTTACAGTATTGTGTATGTAGTGAAGATGGTTACAGTAATGTGTATGTAGTGAAGATGGTTACATTATAGTGTGTGTTGTGAAGATGGTTTCAGTATAGTGTGTGTAGCGAAGATGGTTACATTATAGTGTGTGTTGTGAAGATGGTTACAGTATAGTGTGTGTAGTGAAGATGGTTACATTATAGTGTGTGTGTTGTGAAGATGGTTACAGTATAGTGTGTGTAGTAAGGATGGTTACATTGTAATGTGTGTTGTGAAGATGGTTACAGTGTAGTGAAGATGGTTACGTTATAGTGTGTGTTGTGAAGATGGTTACAGTATAGTGTGTGAATTGAAGATGGTTACATTATAGTGTGTGTTGTGAAGATGGTTACATAATAGTGTGTGTTGTGAAGATGGTAACAGTATAGTGTGTGTTGTGAAGATGGTAACAGTATAGTGTGTGTTGTGAAGATGGTAACAGTATAGTGTTTGTTGTAAAGATGGTTACATTATAGTATGTGGAGTGAAGATGGTTATAGTATAGTGTGTGGAGTGAAGATGGTTACAGTATAGTGTGTGGAGTGAAGATGGTTACAGAATAGTGTGTGTAGTGAAGATGGTTGCAGTGAGGATATAATGTGTGTATTCACCTAGTTGTGCTTGAGGGGGTTCAGCTCTGCTCTTGCGGAGCAAGAGTTCTTTCCCTCTTTCCTAAACACCCAACTCTCGTATGCCCAGTCCTCGACGACGTGCACCTGACTGATGATATTTTCTTAGAAGCGGACAGACTTGGTTTTCTTCTGGTGGCAGCCATCGTCGCCGGAGACCTTTTCCTTCTCCATACTGATCAGGCCGCTTCACACTATCAAGAACCTAAAGAATACTTCTAGTAATAATATACCAGATGCAAGAATTATAGTCATGCTAATAGTTCGACTGGTCTATTAAGTGCGATGCCCAGTAGTGATGTACTCACATCATACGTCTTTTACATATAAATAAGATACCTTTATAAACTTTATCTATTCTCTTCAAGAGCTTGAAGGTAGTTAAGAGTCTCTCTCTCTCTCTCTCTCTCTCTCTCTCTCTCTCTCTCTCTCTCTCTCTCTCTCTCTCTCTCTCTCTCTCTCTCTCTCTCTCTCTCTCTCTCTCTCTCTCTCTCTCTCTCTCTCTCTCTCTCTCTCTCTCTCTCTCTCTCTCTCTCTCTCTCTCTCTCTCTCTCTCTCTCTCTCTCTCTCTCTCTCTCTCTCTCTCTCTCTCTCTCTCTCTCTCTCTCTCTCTCTCTCTCTCTCTCTCTCTCTCTCTCTCTCTCTCTCTCTCTCTCTCTCTCTCTCTCTCTCTCTCTCTCTCTCTCTCTCTCTCTCTCTCTCTCTCTCTCTCTCTCTCTCTCTCTCTCTCTCTCTCTCTCTCTCTCTCTCTCTCTCTCTCTCTCTCTCTCTCTCTCTCTCTCTCTCTCTCTCTCTCTCTCTCTCTCTCTCTCTCTCTCTCTCTCTCTCTCTCTCTCTCTCTCTCTCTCTCTCTCTCTCTCTCTCTCTCTCTCTCTCTCTCTCTCTCTCTCTCTCTCTCTCTCTCTCTCTCTCTCTCTCTCTCTCTCTCTCTCTCTCTCTCTCTCTCTCTCTCTCTCTCTCTCTCTCTCTCTCTCTCTCTCTCTCTCTCTCTCTCTCTCTCTCTCTCTCTCTCTCTCTCTCTCTCTCTCTCTCTCTCTCTCTCTCTCTCTCTCTCTCTCTCTCTCTCTCTCTCTCTCTCTCTCTCTCTCTCTCTCTCTCTCTCTCTCTCTCTCTCTCTCTCTCTCTCTCTCTCTCTCTCTCTCTCTCTCTCTCTCTCTCTCTCTCTCTCTCTCTCTCTCTCTCTCTCTCTCTCTCTCTCTCTCTCTCTCTCTCTCTCTCTCTCTCTCTCTCTCTCTCTCTCTCTCTCTCTCTCTCTCTCTCTCTCTCTCTCTCTCTCTCTCTCTCTCTCTCTCTCTCTCTCTCTCTCTCTCTCTCTCTCTCTCTCTCTCTCTCTCTCTCTCTCTCTCTCTCTCTCTCTCTCTCTCTCTCTCTCTCTCTCTCTCTCTCTCTCTCTCTCTCTCTCTCTCTCTCTCTCTCTCTCTCTCTCTCTCTCTCTCTCTCTCTCTCTCTCTCTCTCTCTCTCTCTCTCTCTCTCTCTCTCTTTCTTTTTCAACATGTCTTCGACTCGAAGCTGAAGACTCTTAATTGTGAAATTAATTCTGTGGCAAAATTTCGACCATTTTTCCAAGTTTTTGTTATGCTTCATAAGGTGTGGGTTCCCAGCTGTCGCTGCATACTCAGGTAATGGTCTAACATATGTAGGATGTGTGGATTTGGAATCCTTTTAGTTTAGATTTTTAAATGACGTTCTTTTGTTTGGTAACTTCCCATATGGTGCTAATGATGTCCTGTTCACATCAGCTTGTTGTGTTTAGTGTTTGGATAATTTCTACTCTCGGATGATGATATGTCGTGATTGTAGGTGTTGTGTGGTGGTGATGTGTAGTAACGGTAGGTGTTGTGTGGTGGTGATGTGTAGTGACGGTAGGTGCTGTGTGGTGGTGATGTGTAGTGAAGGTGGGTGTTGTTTGGTGGTGATGTGTAGTGATGGTAGGTATTGTGTGGTGGTGATGTGTAGTGATGATAGGTGTTGTGTGGTGGTGATGTGTAGTGACGGTAGGCGTTGTGTGGTGGTGATGTGTAGTCAGGATAGTTGTTGTGTGGTGGTGTTCTGTAGTGACGTAAGGTGTTTTGTGGTAGTGATGTGTAGTGATGGTGGTGGGTGTTCTGTAGTGGTGGTGATGAAAATTTAAGTATTTTGGGAAGATGGCTACAGTTACGAGGCTGGTCGTTACAGTGTAGATGGTTACAGTGTTTCAGGTTGTGTGAAGTAAATACGGTTACAATGATGAGGGTTGTCATTAGTTAAGACGGTTACTGTGGTGAAGATAGTGCGATAGTGCGTAGTAACTATGGTTTGTGACGATAGTCATTTGTAGTGAAGATCGACACCACTGACGACTGTGTTGTAAAGTTACAGTGATGAAACTATTTTATAATAAAGATGATTATAGTGAAGATATTGTGTGTACTGAAAATGATTATAGTGAAGTTTTTGTGTGTAGTTAAGATGGTTACAGTGAAGATAGTGTGTAGTGAAGATGGTTACAGTAAAAAATAGTGTGTAATGAAGATAGTGTGTAGTGATGATAGAGTGTAGTGAAGATGGTTACTATGAAGATAGTGTGTAGTGAAGAGAGTTACAGTATAGTGTGTGTAGTGATGATAGTGTGTAGTGAAGATGGTTACTGTGAAGATGGTTACAGTATAGTGTGTGTGTGTGAGTAGTGAAGATGGTTACAGTATTGTGTGAAGACGGTTACAGTATTGTGTATGTAGTGAAGATGGTTACAGTAATGTGTATGTAGTGAAGATGGTTACATTATAGTGTGTGTTGTGAAGATGGTTTCAGTATAGTGTGTGTAGCGAAGATGGTTACATTATAGTGTGTGTTGTGAAGATGGTTACAGTATAGTGTGTGTAGTGAAGATGGTTACATTATAGTGTGTGTGTTGTGAAGATGGTTACAGTATAGTGTGTGTAGTAAGGATGGTTACATTGTAATGTGTGTTGTGAAGATGGTTACAGTGTAGTGAAGATGGTTACGTTATAGTGTGTGTTGTGAAGATGGTTACAGTATAGTGTGTGAATTGAAGATGGTTACATTATAGTGTGTGTTGTGAAGATGGTTACATAATAGTGTGTGTTGTGAAGATGGTAACAGTATAGTGTGTGTTGTGAAGATGGTAACAGTATAGTGTGTGTTGTGAAGATGGTAACAGTATAGTGTTTGTTGTAAAGATGGTTACATTATAGTATGTGGAGTGAAGATGGTTATAGTATAGTGTGTGGAGTGAAGATGGTTACAGTATAGTGTGTGGAGTGAAGATGGTTACAGAATAGTGTGTGTAGTGAAGATGGTTGCAGTGAGGATATAATGTGTGTATTCACCTAGTTGTGCTTGAGGGGGTTCAGCTCTGCTCTTGCGGAGCAAGAGTTCTTTCCCTCTTTCCTAAACACCCAACTCTCGTATGCCCAGTCCTCGACGACGTGCACCTGACTGATGATATTTTCTTAGAAGCGGACAGACTTGGTTTTCTTCTGGTGGCAGCCATCGTCGCCGGAGACCTTTTCCTTCTCCATACTGATCAGGCCGCTTCACACTATCAAGAACCTAAAGAATACTTCTAGTAATAATATACCAGATGCAAGAATTATAGTCATGCTAATAGTTCGACTGGTCTATTAAGTGCGATGCCCAGTAGTGATGTACTCACATCATACGTCTTTTACATATAAATAAGATACCTTTATAAACTTTATCTATTCTCTTCAAGAGCTTGAAGGTAGTTAAGAGTCTCTCTCTCTCTCTCTCTCTCTCTCTCTCTCTCTCTCTCTCTCTCTCTCTCTCTCTCTCTCTCTCTCTCTCTCTCTCTCTCTCTCTCTCTCTCTCTCTCTCTCTCTCTCTCTCTCTCTCTCTCTCTCTCTCTCTCTCTCTCTCTCTCTCTCTCTCTCTCTCTCTCTCTCTCTCTCTCTCTCTCTCTCTCTCTCTCTCTCTCTCTCTCTCTCTCTCTCTCTCTCTCTCTCTCTCTCTCTCTCTCTCTCTCTCTCTCTCTCTCTCTCTCTCTCTCTCTCTCTCTCTCTCTCTCTCTCTCTCTCTCTCTCTCTCTCTCTCTCTCTCTCTCTCTCTCTCTCTCTCTCTCTCTCTCTCTCTCTCTCTCTCTCTCTCTCTCTCTCTCTCTCTCCTCTCTCTCTCTCCTCTCTCTCTCTCTCTCTCTCTCTCTCTCTCTCTCTCTCTCTCTCTCTCTCTCTCTCTCTCTCTCTCTCTCTCTCTCTCTCTCTCTCTCTCTCTCTCTCTCTCTCTCTCTCTCTCTCTCTCTCTCTCTCTCTCTCTCTCTCTCTCTCTCTCTCTCTCTCTCTCTCTCTCTCTCTCTCTCTCTCTCTCTCTCTCTCTCTCTCTCTCTCTCTCTCTCTCTTTCTTTTTCAACATGTCTTCGACTCGAAGCTGAAGACTCTTAATTGTGAAATTAATTCTGTGGCAAAATTTCGACCATTTTTCCAAGTTTTTGTTATGCTTCATAAGGTGTGGGTTCCCAGCTGTCGCTGCATACTCAGGTAATGGTCTAACATATGTAGGATGTGT
>NC_091202.1:45000-50000 GCF_040958095.1 Procambarus clarkii
CAACATGTCTTCGACTCGAAGCTGAAGACTCTTAATTGTGAAATTAATTCTGTGGCAAAATTTCGACCATTTTTCCAAGTTTTTGTTATGCTTCATAAGGTGTGGGTTCCCAGCTGTCGCTGCATACTCAGGTAATGGTCTAACATATGTAGGATGTGTGGATTTGGAATCCTTTTAGTTTAGATTTTTAAATGACGTTCTTTTGTTTGGTAACTTCCCATATGGTGCTAATGATGTCCTGTTCACATTAGCTTGTTGTGTTTAGTGTTTGGATAATTTCTACTCTCGGATGATGATATGTCGTGATTGTAGGTGTTGTGTGGTGGTGATGTGTAGTAACGGTAGGTGTTGTGTGGTGGTGATGTGTAGTGACGGTAGGTGCTGTGTGGTGGTGATGTGTAGTGAAGGTGGGTGTTGTTTGGTGGTGATGTGTAGTGATGGTAGGTATTGTGTGGTGGTGATGTGTAGTGATGATAGGTGTTGTGTGGTGGTGATGTGTAGTGACGGTAGGCGTTGTGTGGTGGTGATGTGTAGTCAGGATAGTTGTTGTGTGGTGGTGTTCTGTAGTGACGTAAGGTGTTTTGTGGTAGTGATGTGTAGTGATGGTGGTGGGTGTTCTGTAGTGGTGGTGATGAAAATTTAAGTATTTTGGGAAGATGGCTACAGTTACGAGGCTGGTCGTTACAGTGTAGATGGTTACAGTGTTTCAGGTTGTGTGAAGTAAATACGGTTACAATGATGAGGGTTGTCATTAGTTAAGACGGTTACTGTGGTGAAGATAGTGCGATAGTGCGTAGTAACTATGGTTTGTGACGATAGTCATTTGTAGTGAAGATCGACACCACTGACGACTGTGTTGTAAAGTTACAGTGATGAAACTATTTTATAATAAAGATGATTATAGTGAAGATATTGTGTGTACTGAAAATGATTATAGTGAAGTTTTTGTGTGTAGTTAAGATGGTTACAGTGAAGATAGTGTGTAGTGAAGATGGTTACAGTAAAAAATAGTGTGTAATGAAGATAGTGTGTAGTGATGATAGAGTGTAGTGAAGATGGTTACTATGAAGATAGTGTGTAGTGAAGAGAGTTACAGTATAGTGTGTGTAGTGATGATAGTGTGTAGTGAAGATGGTTACTGTGAAGATGGTTACAGTATAGTGTGTGTGTGTGAGTAGTGAAGATGGTTACAGTATTGTGTGAAGACGGTTACAGTATTGTGTATGTAGTGAAGATGGTTACAGTAATGTGTATGTAGTGAAGATGGTTACATTATAGTGTGTGTTGTGAAGATGGTTTCAGTATAGTGTGTGTAGCGAAGATGGTTACATTATAGTGTGTGTTGTGAAGATGGTTACAGTATAGTGTGTGTAGTGAAGATGGTTACATTATAGTGTGTGTGTTGTGAAGATGGTTACAGTATAGTGTGTGTAGTAAGGATGGTTACATTATTAATGTGTGTTGTGAAGATGGTTACAGTGTAGTGAAGATGGTTACGTTATAGTGTGTGTTGTGAAGATGGTTACAGTATAGTGTGTGAATTGAAGATGGTTACATTATAGTGTGTGTTGTGAAGATGGTTACATAATAGTGTGTGTTGTGAAGATGGTAACAGTATAGTGTGTGTTGTGAAGATGGTAACAGTATAGTGTTTGTTGTAAA
Source organism: Procambarus clarkii (assembly GCF_040958095.1). Taxonomy (NCBI): domain Eukaryota; kingdom Metazoa; phylum Arthropoda; class Malacostraca; order Decapoda; family Cambaridae; genus Procambarus; species Procambarus clarkii. The sequence continues at coordinate 46,663 of NC_091202.1, forward strand.
GATGGTTACATTATAGTATGTGGAGTGAAGATGGTTATAGTATAGTGTGTGGAGTGAAGATGGTTACAGTATAGTGTGTGGAGTGAAGATGGTTACAGAATAGTGTGTGTAGTGAAGATGGTTGCAGTGAGGATATAATGTGTGTATTCACCTAGTTGTGCTTGAGGGGGTTCAGCTCTGCTCTTGCGGAGCAAGAGTTCTTTCCCTCTTTCCTAAACACCCAACTCTCGTATGCCCAGTCCTCGACGACGTGCACCTGACTGATGATATTTTCTTAGAAGCGGACAGACTTGGTTTTCTTCTGGTGGCAGCCATCGTCGCCGGAGACCTTTTCCTTCTCCATACTGATCAGGCCGCTTCACACTATCAAGAACCTAAAGAATACTTCTAGTAATAATATACCAGATGCAAGAATTATAGTCATGCTAATAGTTCGACTGGTCTATTAAGTGCGATGCCCAGTAGTGATGTACTCACATCATACGTCTTTTACATATAAATAAGATACCTTTATAAACTTTATCTATTCTCTTCAAGAGCTTGAAGGTAGTTAAGAGTCTCTGTCTCTGTCTCTCTCTCTCTCTCTCTCTCTCTCTCTCTCTCTCTCTCTCTCTCTCTCTCTCTCTCTCTCTCTCTCTCTCTCTCTCTCTCTCTCTCTCTCTCTCTCTCTCTCTCTCTCTCTCTCTCTCTCTCTCTCTCTCTCTCTCTCTCTCTCTCTCTCTCTCTCTCTCTCTCTCTCTCTCTCTCTCTCTCTCTCTCTCTCTCTCTCTCTCTCTCTCTCTCTTTCTTTTTCAACATGTCTTCGACTCGAAGCTGAAGACTCTTAATTGTGAAATTAATTCTGTGGCAAAATTTCGACCATTTTTCCAAGTTTTTGTTATGCTTCATAAGGTGTGGGTTCCCAGCTGTCGCTGCATACTCAGGTAATGGTCTAACATATGTAGGATGTGTGGATTTGGAATCCTTTTAGTTTAGATTTTTAAATGACGTTCTTTTGTTTGGTAACTTCCCATATGGTGCTAATGATGTCCTGTTCACATCAGCTTGTTGTGTTTAGTGTTTGGATAATTTCTACTCTCGGATGATGATATGTCGTGATTGTAGGTGTTGTGTGGTGGTGATGTGTAGTAACGGTAGGTGTTGTGTGGTGGTGATGTGTAGTGACGGTAGGTGCTGTGTGGTGGTGATGTGTAGTGAAGGTGGGTGTTGTTTGGTGGTGATGTGTAGTGATGGTAGGTATTGTGTGGTGGTGATGTGTAGTGATGATAGGTGTTGTGTGGTGGTGATGTGTAGTGACGGTAGGCGTTGTGTGGTGGTGATGTGTAGTCAGGATAGTTGTTGTGTGGTGGTGTTCTGTAGTGACGTAAGGTGTTTTGTGGTAGTGATGTGTAGTGATGGTGGTGGGTGTTCTGTAGTGGTGGTGATGAAAATTTAAGTATTTTGGGAAGATGGCTACAGTTACGAGGCTGGTCGTTACAGTGTAGATGGTTACAGTGTTTCAGGTTGTGTGAAGTAAATACGGTTACAATGATGAGGGTTGTCATTAGTTAAGACGGTTACTGTGGTGAAGATAGTGCGATAGTGCGTAGTAACTATGGTTTGTGACGATAGTCATTTGTAGTGAAGATCGACACCACTGACGACTGTGTTGTAAAGTTACAGTGATGAAACTATTTTATAATAAAGATGATTATAGTGAAGATATTGTGTGTACTGAAAATGATTATAGTGAAGTTTTTGTGTGTAGTTAAGATGGTTACAGTGAAGATAGTGTGTAGTGAAGATGGTTACAGTAAAAAATAGTGTGTAATGAAGATAGTGTGTAGTGATGATAGAGTGTAGTGAAGATGGTTACTATGAAGATAGTGTGTAGTGAAGAGAGTTACAGTATAGTGTGTGTAGTGATGATAGTGTGTAGTGAAGATGGTTACTGTGAAGATGGTTACAGTATAGTGTGTGTGTGTGAGTAGTGAAGATGGTTACAGTATTGTGTGAAGACGGTTACAGTATTGTGTATGTAGTGAAGATGGTTACAGTAATGTGTATGTAGTGAAGATGGTTACATTATAGTGTGTGTTGTGAAGATGGTTTCAGTATAGTGTGTGTAGCGAAGATGGTTACATTATAGTGTGTGTTGTGAAGATGGTTACAGTATAGTGTGTGTAGTGAAGATGGTTACATTATAGTGTGTGTGTTGTGAAGATGGTTACAGTATAGTGTGTGTAGTAAGGATGGTTACATTGTAATGTGTGTTGTGAAGATGGTTACAGTGTAGTGAAGATGGTTACGTTATAGTGTGTGTTGTGAAGATGGTTACAGTATAGTGTGTGAATTGAAGATGGTTACATTATAGTGTGTGTTGTGAAGATGGTTACATAATAGTGTGTGTTGTGAAGATGGTAACAGTATAGTGTGTGTTGTGAAGATGGTAACAGTATAGTGTGTGTTGTGAAGATGGTAACAGTATAGTGTTTGTTGTAAAGATGGTTACATTATAGTATGTGGAGTGAAGATGGTTATAGTATAGTGTGTGGAGTGAAGATGGTTACAGTATAGTGTGTGGAGTGAAGATGGTTACAGAATAGTGTGTGTAGTGAAGATGGTTGCAGTGAGGATATAATGTGTGTATTCACCTAGTTGTGCTTGAGGGGGTTCAGCTCTGCTCTTGCGGAGCAAGAGTTCTTTCCCTCTTTCCTAAACACCCAACTCTCGTATGCCCAGTCCTCGACGACGTGCACCTGACTGATGATATTTCTTAGAAGCGGACAGACTTGGTTTCTTCTGGTGGCAGCCATCGTCGCCGGAGACCTTTTCCTTCTCCATACTGATCAGGCCGCTTCACACTATCAAGAACCTAAAGAATACTTCTAGTAATAATATACCAGATGCAAGAATTATAGTCATGCTAATAGTTCGACTGGTCTATTAAGTGCGATGCCCAGTAGTGATGTACTCACATCATACGTCTTTTACATATAAATAAGATACCTTTATAAACTTTATCTATTCTCTTCAAGAGCTTGAAGGTAGTTAAGAGTCTCTCTCTCTCTCTCTCTCTTCTCTCTCCTCTCTCTCTCTCTCTCTCTCTCTCTCTCTCTCTCTCTCTCCTCTCTCTCTCTCTCTCTCTCTCTCTCTCTCTCTCTCTCTCTCTCTCTCTCTCTCTCTCTCTCTCTCTCTCTCTCTCTCTCTCTCTCTCTCTCTCTCTCTCTCTCGCTCTCTCTCTCTCTCTCTCTCTCTCTCTCTCTCTCTCTCTCTCTCTCTCTCTCTCTCTCTCTCTCTCTCTCTCTCTCTCTCTCTCTCTCTCTCTCTCTCTCTCTCTCTCTCTCTCTCTCTCTCTC
>NC_091202.1:56489-95217 GCF_040958095.1 Procambarus clarkii
ACTCTCCCTCGTTCTATTGGCCACGATTGCATATCACCTGACTAGATATAGTATATAATTCCGCATGCGCAACTCATACCTTCACTTGCTTGATCAGTCCTCTCCTGACTGCACTGTTGCCTTACTCTCGCCCGTTGCTGTAGCCATGGTCAAGACAAAGCCATCTGTGGAGACTTTCGTCTTGCCCAACAAGCTTCTGATGATTAAGGAGCAAGTAAGAATAATGGAGCTCTCAGCAGCTAAGATCTCGAAACTCAGGCGTCGCAACAAAGGCTTGCACAGATATGTTATGTTGAGAAACCTCAAAAGAAGAATGCAGCTCGAGTTAGTGAGGGACACAACGAAATTTGCGGAAGACCTATGTAGCGATAATCCTTCCCCGTAGCTGCTTACCACGAGACACATTAAAATGCACTCCTCAGACATCAACGACCAGTCTCCTTAAGGGACACAGACGAGGACAAATTTGGAATGACCAAAAAATAAATGAATAAATGATCGTAATAAGGTAAATTTGACTGATATTTTTATCGAAACGTTAGTGATAAGACAGCTGGTGTTGTTCATCAGCTATATCTTCCTCATTTTAGGGCCCATTTACATTTTGAAGTTCAGGTTAAAAGAGGACGCTAGGATTTACCAATTGAAGTGTTAGTAATAGGACACCTGGTGTGGTTCTTCAGCTATATCTTACTCTGGATAGGCCCCATTTACATTATGCATTTCAAATTTGGTCTCCATACTATAGTATGGATATAAATTCACTTGAACGTGTCCAACTTAAGATGGCAAAGTTTACTCCCCAAATTAGAAACCTTTAATATGAAGAAAGATTTAACTAAGATAAAATTGTAATCACAGGAAAGGCAAGGAGTTAGGGGTGACATGATAGAGGTTTAGAAGTGGAAAAATGGACATACCAAAGCAAATAATAATAAGGAATTAATAGGTCAACACAACATAGGTATAAATTGCAACAATAGGTATAAATTGAATAAGTTTAGATTCAGGAAAGACCTGGGTAAATACTGGTTCGGTAGCAGTGTTGTTGATTTGTTGAGCAATTTCCGTGTAACATAATAAAAGTAGGATTCATTGATTGTTTCAAGCGAAGGTTAGAAAATCATGTATGAAAAATGTAACCTGGATATAAATAAGATCTGCCTCGAATGGGCCAATAGGCCTTCTGCAGTTCCCTTCATTCTGCCTCATATAGCCAGCAAGTCTTTTGCTTTTACCTTTATTCATATGTTCTAATGCGTACAAGTTCATGAATGGACATAACAAAAGAGATATTACTATTGTATTAAAAGTATCAAGACCAAACAATGTGTATCAATTTAATAAGTTTAGATTTCGGAAATGCCTGGGTAAATACTGGTTCGGTAGCAGTGTTGTTGATTTGTTGAGCAATTTCCGTGTAACATAATAGAAGTAGGATTCCTTGATTGTTTCAAGCGTAGGGTAGAAATTCATATATGAATGATATAACGTGGAAAATAAATAGGATCTGCCTCGAATGGGCCAATAGGCCTTCTGCAGTTCCCTTCATTCTTCCTCATATAGCCAGTAAGCCTTTTGCGTTTACCTTTATTCATATGTTCTAATGAGTACAAGTTCATGAATGGACATAACAAAAGAGATATTACTATTGTATTTAAAGTATCAAGACCAAACAATGTGTATCAATTTAATAAGTTTAGATTTAGGAAATGCCTGGGTAAATACTGCATTGGTAACAGGGGTGTTGGTTTGTGGAACCAATTACCGCGTAAGATAAAAGAAGTAGGATCCATTGATTGTTTTCAGCGTAGACTGGACATATATATAAAATTGATTGGGTGGTTATAACAACCTGTCCTCTTAAAAAGAACGTCGCTTTTGGCCGTTTGCCCGTATGGCCGAATTTGGACGTAATTTGAAAATGAAAATAATTTGGGGATTTTTTTTCAACAACAGTAAGTTAAGGGTCCTCTGATAGGTTAGGTAGGCAGGAAATTCTCATAAAGTTTCATAACGTTTTGAAAAATGTTAATTTAAAGTGTCCTCTCATAACCTCTGCGCGCACGCCGGACGACTCAAATAGAAAACGGAACAGAACGTCACTTTTGTGAGTCGATTTCACTTCAAATTACGTCCAAATTTGGCCATAGCGCGCATAAGAGCGAAAAATGACGTTATTTTTAAGAGGACGGGTTGGGTTATAAACATGAAAGGCCTCATATGTTCCAATAGGACTTCTGCTCTTACCTTCATTCTTGGGTTCTTACAATAGTACATAGGTAATGATGTTAAAGTTAATGGATATAAGCTTGTTGGTGGTGAGATTGCAAAACTGATCTGAGTAATTACGACCAGTAAGAATGCAATACCAAAAAATTAATGCTTACACAAACAAATCCACAATCGCCGTGATGAGGGTGTACGGAAATGATGGGATCATCCCTGGCGTACGCTCGAACCCTCATCATTCATTGCCCTTGTGGGTTTGTTCATTTGATGCATCGCGCTATTGTGATTTCTGCGTGTATACATGTTTGAAATAGGGAAAAGAGGATACTAAGAACTTTTTTCTCCAAGCGTTAGAAATGAAATACTTATTCTTCGGTAGCAAATTGTTCATGTTATATTTCTGTAGTACAGTTTTGGTCGTTATAATATACAATGGACATGAATACACTGGAGAAAGCGTCTATCAAAGGAGGACAAAGTTAACTCTCCCTCGTTCTATTGGCCACGATTGCATATCACCTGACTAGATATAGTATATAATTCCGCATGCGCAACTCATACCTTCACTTGCTTGATCAGTCCTCTCCTGACTGCACTGTTGCCTTACTCTCGCCCGTTGCTGTAGCCATGGTCAAGACAAAGCCATCTGTGGAGACTTTCGTCTTGCCCAACAAGCTTCTGATGATTAAGGAGCAAGTAAGAATAATGGAGCTCTCAGCAGCTAAGATCTCGAAACTCAGGCGTCGCAACAAAGGCTTGCACAGATATGTTATGTTGAGAAACCTCAAAAGAAGAATGCAGCTCGAGTTAGTGAGGGACACAACGAAATTTGCGGAAGACCTATGTAGCGATAATCCTTCCCCGTAGCTGCTTACCACGAGGACACATTAAAATGCACTCCTCAGACATCAACGACCAGTCTCCTTAAGGGACACAGACGAGGACAAATTTGGAATGACCAAAAAATAAATGAATAAATGATCGTAATAAGGTAAATTTGACTGATATTTTTATCGAAACGTTAGTGATAAGACAGCTGGTGTTGTTCATCAGCTATATCTTCCTCATTTTAGGGCCCATTTACATTTTGAAGTTCAGGTTAAAAGAGGACGCTAGGATTTACCAATTGAAGTGTTAGTAATAGGACACCTGGTGTGGTTCTTCAGCTATATCTTACTCTGGATAGGCCCCATTTACATTATGCATTTCAAATTTGGTCTCCATACTATAGTATGGATATAAATTCACTTGAACGTGTCCAACTTAAGATGGCAAAGTTTACTCCCCAAATTAGAAACCTTTAATATGAAGAAAGATTTAACTAAGATAAAATTGTAATCACAGGAAAGGCAAGGAGTTAGGGGTGACATGATAGAGGTTTAGAAGTGGAAAAATGGACATACCAAAGCAAATAATAATAAGGAATTAATAGGTCAACACAACATAGGTATAAATTGCAACAATAGGTATAAATTGAATAAGTTTAGATTCAGGAAAGACCTGGGTAAATACTGGTTCGGTAGCAGTGTTGTTGATTTGTTGAGCAATTTCCGTGTAACATAATAAAAGTAGGATTCATTGATTGTTTCAAGCGAAGGTTAGAAAATCATGTATGAAAAATGTAACCTGGATATAAATAAGATCTGCCTCGAATGGGCCAATAGGCCTTCTGCAGTTCCCTTCATTCTGCCTCATATAGCCAGCAAGTCTTTTGCTTTTACCTTTATTCATATGTTCTAATGCGTACAAGTTCATGAATGGACATAACAAAAGAGATATTACTATTGTATTAAAAGTATCAAGACCAAACAATGTGTATCAATTTAATAAGTTTAGATTTCGGAAATGCCTGGGTAAATACTGGTTCGGTAGCAGTGTTGTTGATTTGTTGAGCAATTTCCGTGTAACATAATAGAAGTAGGATTCCTTGATTGTTTCAAGCGTAGGGTAGAAATTCATATATGAATGATATAACGTGGAAAATAAATAGGATCTGCCTCGAATGGGCCAATAGGCCTTCTGCAGTTCCCTTCATTCTTCCTCATATAGCCAGTAAGCCTTTTGCGTTTACCTTTATTCATATGTTCTAATGAGTACAAGTTCATGAATGGACATAACAAAAGAGATATTACTATTGTATTTAAAGTATCAAGACCAAACAATGTGTATCAATTTAATAAGTTTAGATTTAGGAAATGCCTGGGTAAATACTGCATTGGTAACAGGGGTGTTGGTTTGTGGAACCAATTACCGCGTAAGATAAAAGAAGTAGGATCCATTGATTGTTTTCAGCGTAGACTGGACATATATATAAAATTGATTGGGTGGTTATAACAACCTGTCCTCTTAAAAAGAACGTCGCTTTTGGCCGTTTGCCCGTATGGCCGAATTTGGACGTAATTTGAAAATGAAAATAATTTGGGGATTTTTTTTCAACAACAGTAAGTTAAGGGTCCTCTGATAGGTTAGGTAGGCAGGAAATTCTCATAAAGTTTCATAACGTTTTGAAAAATGTTAATTTAAAGTGTCCTCTCATAACCTCTGCGCGCACGCCGGACGACTCAAATAGAAAACGGAACAGAAACGTCACTTTTGTGAGTCGATTTCACTTCAAATTACGTCCAAATTTGGCCATAGCGCGCATAAGAGCGAAAAATGACGTTATTTTTAAGAGGACGGGTTGGGTTATAAACATGAAAGGCCTCATATGTTCCAATAGGACTTCTGCTCTTACCTTCATTCTTGGGTTCTTACAATAGTACATAGGTAATGATGTTAAAGTTAATGGATATAAGCTTGTTGGTGGTGAGATTGCAAAACTGATCTGAGTAATTACGACCAGTAAGAATGCAATACCAAAAAATTAATGCTTACACAAACAAATCCACAATCGCCGTGATGAGGGTGTACGGAAATGATGGGATCATCCCTGGCGTACGCTCGAACCCTCATCATTCATTGCCCTTGTGGGTTTGTTCATTTGATGCATCGCGCTATTGTGATTTCTGCGTGTATACATGTTTGAAATAGGGAAAAGAGGATACTAAGAACTTTTTTCTCCAAGCGTTAGAAATGAAATACTTATTCTTCGGTAGCAAATTGTTCATGTTATATTTCTGTAGTACAGTTTTGGTCGTTATAATATACAATGGACATGAATACACTGGAGAAAGCGTCTATCAAAGGAGGACAAAGTTAACTCTCCCTCGTTCTATTGGCCACGATTGCATATCACCTGACTAGATATAGTATATAATTCCGCATGCGCAACTCATACCTTCACTTGCTTGATCAGTCCTCTCCTGACTGCACTGTTGCCTTACTCTCGCCCGTTGCTGTAGCCATGGTCAAGACAAAGCCATCTGTGGAGACTTTCGTCTTGCCCAACAAGCTTCTGATGATTAAGGAGCAAGTAAGAATAATGGAGCTCTCAGCAGCTAAGATCTCGAAACTCAGGCGTCGCAACAAAGGCTTGCACAGATATGTTATGTTGAGAAACCTCAAAAGAAGAATGCAGCTCGAGTTAGTGAGGGACACAACGAAATTTGCGGAAGACCTATGTAGCGATAATCCTTCCCCGTAGCTGCTTACCACGAGACACATTAAAATGCACTCCTCAGACATCAACGACCAGTCTCCTTAAGGGACACAGACGAGGACAAATTTGGAATGACCAAAAAATAAATGAATAAATGATCGTAATAAGGTAAATTTGACTGATATTTTTATCGAAACGTTAGTGATAAGACAGCTGGTGTTGTTCATCAGCTATATCTTCCTCATTTTAGGGCCCATTTACATTTTGAAGTTCAGGTTAAAAGAGGACGCTAGGATTTACCAATTGAAGTGTTAGTAATAGGACACCTGGTGTGGTTCTTCAGCTATATCTTACTCTGGATAGGCCCCATTTACATTATGCATTTCAAATTTGGTCTCCATACTATAGTATGGATATAAATTCACTTGAACGTGTCCAACTTAAGATGGCAAAGTTTACTCCCCAAATTAGAAACCTTTAATATGAAGAAAGATTTAACTAAGATAAAATTGTAATCACAGGAAAGGCAAGGAGTTAGGGGTGACATGATAGAGGTTTAGAAGTGGAAAAATGGACATACCAAAGCAAATAATAATAAGGAATTAATAGGTCAACCCAACATAGGTATAAATTGCAACAATAGGTATAAATTGAATAAGTTTAGATTCAGGAAAGACCTGGGTAAATACTGGTTCGGTAGCAGTGTTGTTGATTTGTTGAGCAATTTCCGTGTAACATAATAAAAGTAGGATTCATTGATTGTTTCAAGCGAAGGTTAGAAAATCATGTATGAAAAATGTAACCAGGATATAAATAAGATCTGCCTCGAATGGGCCAATAGGCCTTCTGCAGTTCCCTTCATTCTGCCTCATATAGCCAGCAAGTCTTTTGCTTTTACCTTTATTCATATGTTCTAATGCGTACAAGTTCATGAATGGACATAACAAAAGAGATATTACTATTGTATTAAAAGTATCAAGACCAAACAATGTGTATCAATTTAATAAGTTTAGATTTCGGAAATGCCTGGGTAAATACTGGTTCGGTAGCAGTGTTGTTGATTTGTTGAGCAATTTCCGTGTAACATAATAGAAGTAGGATTCCTTGATTGTTTCAAGCGTAGGGTAGAAATTCATATATGAATGATATAACGTGGAAAATAAATAGGATCTGCCTCGAATGGGCCAATAGGCCTTCTGCAGTTCCCTTCATTCTTCCTCATATAGCCAGTAAGCCTTTTGCGTTTACCTTTATTCATATGTTCTAATGAGTACAAGTTCATGAATGGACATAACAAAAGAGATATTACTATTGTATTTAAAGTATCAAGACCAAACAATGTGTATCAATTTAATAAGTTTAGATTTAGGAAATGCCTGGGTAAATACTGCATTGGTAACAGGGGTGTTGGTTTGTGGAACCAATTACCGCGTAAGATAAAAGAAGTAGGATCCATTGATTGTTTTCAGCGTAGACTGGACATATATATAAAATTGATTGGGTGGTTATAACAACCTGTCCTCTTAAAAAGAACGTCGCTTTTGGCCGTTTGCCCGTATGGCCGAATTTGGACGTAATTTGAAAATGAAAATAATTTGGGGATTTTTTTTCAACAACAGTAAGTTAAGGGTCCTCTGATAGGTTAGGTAGGCAGGAAATTCTCATAAAGTTTCATAACGTTTTGAAAAATGTTAATTTAAAGTGTCCTCTCATAACCTCTGCGCGCACGCCGGACGACTCAAATAGAAAACGGAACAGAACGTCACTTTTGTGAGTCGATTTCACTTCAAATTACGTCCAAATTTGGCCATAGCGCGCATAAGAGCGAAAAATGACGTTATTTTTAAGAGGACGGGTTGGGTTATAAACATGAAAGGCCTCATATGTTCCAATAGGACTTCTGCTCTTACCTTCATTCTTGGGTTCTTACAATAGTACATAGGTAATGATGTTAAAGTTAATGGATATAAGCTTGTTGGTGGTGAGATTGCAAAACTGATCTGAGTAATTACGACCAGTAAGAATGCAATACCAAAAAATTAATGCTTACACAAACAAATCCACAATCGCCGTGATGAGGGTGTACGGAAATGATGGGATCATCCCTGGCGTACGCTCGAACCCTCATCATTCATTGCCCTTGTGGGTTTGTTCATTTGATGCATCGCGCTATTGTGATTTCTGCGTGTATACATGTTTGAAATAGGGAAAAGAGGATACTAAGAACTTTTTTCTCCAAGCGTTAGAAATGAAATACTTATTCTTCGGTAGCAAATTGTTCATGTTATATTTCTGTAGTACAGTTTTGGTCGTTATAATATACAATGGACATGAATACACTGGAGAAAGCGTCTATCAAAGGAGGACAAAGTTAACTCTCCCTCGTTCTATTGGCCACGATTGCATATCACCTGACTAGATATAGTATATAATTCCGCATGCGCAACTCATACCTTCACTTGCTTGATCAGTCCTCTCCTGACTGCACTGTTGCCTTACTCTCGCCCGTTGCTGTAGCCATGGTCAAGACAAAGCCATCTGTGGAGACTTTCGTCTTGCCCAACAAGCTTCTGATGATTAAGGAGCAAGTAAGAATAATGGAGCTCTCAGCAGCTAAGATCTCGAAACTCAGGCGTCGCAACAAAGGCTTGCACAGATATGTTATGTTGAGAAACCTCAAAAGAAGAATGCAGCTCGAGTTAGTGAGGGACACAACGAAATTTGCGGAAGACCTATGTAGCGATAATCCTTCCCCGTAGCTGCTTACCACGAGACACATTAAAATGCACTCCTCAGACATCAACGACCAGTCTCCTTAAGGGACACAGACGAGGACAAATTTGGAATGACCAAAAAATAAATGAATAAATGATCGTAATAAGGTAAATTTGACTGATATTTTTATCGAAACGTTAGTGATAAGACAGCTGGTGTTGTTCATCAGCTATATCTTCCTCATTTTAGGGCCCATTTACATTTTGAAGTTCAGGTTAAAAGAGGACGCTAGGATTTACCAATTGAAGTGTTAGTAATAGGACACCTGGTGTGGTTCTTCAGCTATATCTTACTCTGGATAGGCCCCATTTACATTATGCATTTCAAATTTGGTCTCCATACTATAGTATGGATATAAATTCACTTGAACGTGTCCAACTTAAGATGGCAAAGTTTACTCCCCAAATTAGAAACCTTTAATATGAAGAAAGATTTAACTAAGATAAAATTGTAATCACAGAAAAGGCAAGGAGTTAGGGGTGACATGATAGAGGTTTAGAAGTGGAAAAATGGACATACCAAAGCAAATAATAATAAGGAATTAATAGGTCAACACAACATAGGTATAAATTGCAACAATAGGTATAAATTGAATAAGTTTAGATTCAGGAAAGACCTGGGTAAATACTGGTTCGGTAGCAGTGTTGTTGATTTGTTGAGCAATTTCCGTGTAACATAATAAAAGTAGGATTCATTGATTGTTTCAAGCGAAGGTTAGAAAATCATGTATGAAAAATGTAACCTGGATATAAATAAGATCTGCCTCGAATGGGCCAATAGGCCTTCTGCAGTTCCCTTCATTCTGCCTCATATAGCCAGCAAGTCTTTTGCTTTTACCTTTATTCATATGTTCTAATGCGTACAAGTTCATGAATGGACATAACAAAAGAGATATTACTATTGTATTAAAAGTATCAAGACCAAACAATGTGTATCAATTTAATAAGTTTAGATTTCGGAAATGCCTGGGTAAATACTGGTTCGGTAGTAGTGTTGTTGATTTGTTGAGCAATTTCCGTGTAACATAATAGAAGTAGGATTCCTTGATTGTTTCAAGCGTAGGGTAGAAATTCATATATGAATGATATAACGTGGAAAATAAATAGGATCTGCCTCGAATGGGCCAATAGGCCTTCTGCAGTTCCCTTCATTCTTCCTCATATAGCCAGTAAGCCTTTTGCGTTTACCTTTATTCATATGTTCTAATGAGTACAAGTTCATGAATGGACATAACAAAAGAGATATTACTATTGTATTTAAAGTATCAAGACCAAACAATGTGTATCAATTTAATAAGTTTAGATTTAGGAAATGCCTGGGTAAATACTGCATTGGTAACAGGGGTGTTGGTTTGTGGAACCAATTACCGCGTAAGATAAAAGAAGTAGGATCCATTGATTGTTTTCAGCGTAGACTGGACATATATATAAAATTGATTGGGTGGTTATAACAACCTGTCCTCTTAAAAAGAACGTCGCTTTTGGCCGTTTGCCCGTATGGCCGAATTTGGACGTAATTTGAAAATGAAAATAATTTGGGGATTTTTTTTCAACAACAGTAAGTTAAGGGTCCTCTGATAGGTTAGGTAGGCAGGAAATTCTCATAAAGTTTCATAACGTTTTGAAAAATGTTAATTTAAAGTGTCCTCTCATAACCTCTGCGCGCACGCCGGACGACTCAAATAGAAAACGGAACAGAACGTCACTTTTGTGAGTCGATTTCACTTCAAATTACGTCCAAATTTGGCCATAGCGCGCATAAGAGCGAAAAATGACGTTATTTTTAAGAGGACGGGTTGGGTCATAAACATGAAAGGCCTCATATGTTCCAATAGGACTTCTGCTCTTACCTTCATTCTTGGGTTCTTACAATAGTACATAGGTAATGATGTTAAAGTTAATGGATATAAGCTTGTTGGTGGTGAGATTGCAAAACTGATCTGAGTAATTACGACCAGTAAGAATGCAATACCAAAAAATTAATGCTTACACAAACAAATCCACAATCGCCGTGATGAGGGTGTACGGAAATGATGGGATCATCCCTGGCGTACGCTCGAACCCTCATCATTCATTGCCCTTGTGGGTTTGTTCATTTGATGCATCGCGCTATTGTGATTTCTGCGTGTATACATGTTTGAAATAGGGAAAAGAGGATACTAAGAACTTTTTTCTCCAAGCGTTAGAAATGAAATACTTATTCTTCGGTAGCAAATTGTTCATGTTATATTTCTGTAGTACAGTTTTGGTCGTTATAATATACAATGGACATGAATACACTGGAGAAAGCGTCTATCAAAGGAGGACAAAGTTAACTCTCCCTCGTTCTATTGGCCACGATTGCATATCACCTGACTAGATATAGTATATAATTCCGCATGCGCAACTCATACCTTCACTTGCTTGATCAGTCCTCTCCTGACTGCACTGTTGCCTTACTCTCGCCCGTTGCTGTAGCCATGGTCAAGACAAAGCCATCTGTGGAGACTTTCGTCTTGCCCAACAAGCTTCTGATGATTAAGGAGCAAGTAAGAATAATGGAGCTCTCAGCAGCTAAGATCTCGAAACTCAGGCGTCGCAACAAAGGCTTGCACAGATATGTTATGTTGAGAAACCTCAAAAGAAGAATGCAGCTCGAGTTAGTGAGGGACACAACGAAATTTGCGGAAGACCTATGTAGCGATAATCCTTCCCCGTAGCTGCTTACCACGAGACACATTAAAATGCACTCCTCAGACATCAACGACCAGTCTCCTTAAGGGACACAGACGAGGACAAATTTGGAATGACCAAAAAATAAATGAATAAATGATCGTAATAAGGTAAATTTGACTGATATTTTTATCGAAACGTTAGTGATAAGACAGCTGGTGTTGTTCATCAGCTATATCTTCCTCATTTTAGGGCCCATTTACATTTTGAAGTTCAGGTTAAAAGAGGACGCTAGGATTTACCAATTGAAGTGTTAGTAATAGGACACCTGGTGTGGTTCTTCAGCTATATCTTACTCTGGATAGGCCCCATTTACATTATGCATTTCAAATTTGGTCTCCATACTATAGTATGGATATAAATTCACTTGAACGTGTCCAACTTAAGATGGCAAAGTTTACTCCCCAAATTAGAAACCTTTAATATGAAGAAAGATTTAACTAAGATAAAATTGTAATCACAGGAAAGGCAAGGAGTTAGGGGTGACATGATAGAGGTTTAGAAGTGGAAAAATGGACATACCAAAGCAAATAATAATAAGGAATTAATAGGTCAACACAACATAGGTATAAATTGCAACAATAGGTATAAATTGAATAAGTTTAGATTCAGGAAAGACCTGGGTAAATACTGGTTCGGTAGCAGTGTTGTTGATTTGTTGAGCAATTTCCGTGTAACATAATAAAAGTAGGATTCATTGATTGTTTCAAGCGAAGGTTAGAAAATCATGTATGAAAAATGTAACCTGGATATAAATAAGATCTGCCTCGAATGGGCCAATAGGCCTTCTGCAGTTCCCTTCATTCTGCCTCATATAGCCAGCAAGTCTTTTGCTTTTACCTTTATTCATATGTTCTAATGCGTACAAGTTCATGAATGGACATAACAAAAGAGATATTACTATTGTATTAAAAGTATCAAGACCAAACAATGTGTATCAATTTAATAAGTTTAGATTTCGGAAATGCCTGGGTAAATACTGGTTCGGTAGCAGTGTTGTTGATTTGTTGAGCAATTTCCGTGTAACATAATAGAAGTAGGATTCCTTGATTGTTTCAAGCGTAGGGTAGAAATTCATATATGAATGATATAACGTGGAAAATAAATAGGATCTGCCTCGAATGGGCCAATAGGCCTTCTGCAGTTCCCTTCATTCTTCCTCATATAGCCAGTAAGCCTTTTGCGTTTACCTTTATTCATATGTTCTAATGAGTACAAGTTCATGAATGGACATAACAAAAGAGATATTACTATTGTATTTAAAGTATCAAGACCAAACAATGTGTATCAATTTAATAAGTTTAGATTTAGGAAATGCCTGGGTAAATACTGCATTGGTAACAGGGGTGTTGGTTTGTGGAACCAATTACCGCGTAAGATAAAAGAAGTAGGATCCATTGATTGTTTTCAGCGTAGACTGGACATATATATAAAATTGATTGGGTGGTTATAACAACCTGTCCTCTTAAAAAGAACGTCGCTTTTGGCCGTTTGCCCGTATGGCCGAATTTGGACGTAATTTGAAAATGAAAATAATTTGGGGATTTTTTTTCAACAACAGTAAGTTAAGGGTCCTCTGATAGGTTAGGTAGGCAGGAAATTCTCATAAAGTTTCATAACGTTTTGAAAAATGTTAATTTAAAGTGTCCTCTCATAACCTCAGACATCAACGACCAGTCTCCTTAAGGGACACAGACGAGGACAAATTTGGAATGACCAAAAAATAAATGAATAAATGATCGTAATAAGGTAAATTTGACTGATATTTTTATCGAAACGTTAGTGATAAGACAGCTGGTGTTGTTAACCATAACCTCTGCGCGCACGCCGGACGACTCAAATAGAAAACGGAACAGAACGTCACTTTTGTGAGTCGATTTCACTTCAAATTACGTCCAAATTTGGCCATAGCGCGCATAAGAGCGAAAAATGACGTTATTTTTAAGAGGACGGGTTGGGTTATAAACATGAAAGGCCTCATATGTTCCAATAGGACTTCTGCTCTTACCTTCATTCTTGGGTTCTTACAATAGTACATAGGTAATGATGTTAAAGTTAATGGATATAAGCTTGTTGGTGGTGAGATTGCAAAACTGATCTGAGTAATTACGACCAGTAAGAATGCAATACCAAAAAATTAATGCTTACACGAACAAATCCACAATCGCCGTGATGAGGGTGTACGGAAATGATGGGATCATCCCTGGCGTACGCTCGAACCCTCATCATTCATTGCCCTTGTGGGTTTGTTCATTTGATGCATCGCGCTATTGTGATTTCTGCGTGTATACATGTTTGAAATAGGGAAAAGAGGATACTAAGAACTTTTTTCTCCAAGCGTTAGAAATGAAATACTTATTCTTCGGTAGCAAATTGTTCATGTTATATTTCTGTAGTACAGTTTTGGTCGTTATAATATACAATGGACATGAATACACTGGAGAAAGCGTCTATCAAAGGAGGACAAAGTTAACTCTCCCTCGTTCTATTGGCCACGATTGCATATCACCTGACTAGATATAGTATATAATTCCGCATGCGCAACTCATACCTTCACTTGCTTGATCAGTCCTCTCCTGACTGCACTGTTGCCTTACTCTCGCCCGTTGCTGTAGCCATGGTCAAGACAAAGCCATCTGTGGAGACTTTCGTCTTGCCCAACAAGCTTCTGATGATTAAGGAGCAAGTAAGAATAATGGAGCTCTCAGCAGCTAAGATCTCGAAACTCAGGCGTCGCAACAAAGGCTTGCACAGATATGTTATGTTGAGAAACCTCAAAAGAAGAATGCAGCTCGAGTTAGTGAGGGACACAACGAAATTTGCGGAAGACCTATGTAGCGATAATCCTTCCCCGTAGCTGCTTACCACGAGACACATTAAAATGCACTCCTCAGACATCAACGACCAGTCTCCTTAAGGGACACAGACGAGGACAAATTTGGAATGACCAAAAAATAAATGAATAAATGATCGTAATAAGGTAAATTTGACTGATATTTTTATCGAAACGTTAGTGATAAGACAGCTGGTGTTGTTCATCAGCTATATCTTCCTCATTTTAGGGCCCATTTACATTTTGAAGTTCAGGTTAAAAGAGGAAACTAGGATTTACCAATTGAAGTGTTAGTAATAGGACACCTGGTGTGGTTCTTCAGCTATATCTTACTCTGGATAGGCCCCATTTACATTATGCATTTCAAATTTGGTCTCCATACTATAGTATGGATATAAATTCACTTGAACGTGTCCAACTTAAGATGGCAAAGTTTACTCCCCAAATTAGAAACCTTTAATATGAAGAAAGATTTAACTAAGATAAAATTGTAATCACAGGAAAGGCAAGGAGTTAGGGGTGACATGATAGAGGTTTAGAAGTGGAAAAATGGACATACCAAAGCAAATAATAATAAGGAATTAATAGGTCAACACAACATAGGTATAAATTGCAACAATAGGTATAAATTGAATAAGTTTAGATTCAGGAAAGACCTGGGTAAATACTGGTTCGGTAGCAGTGTTGTTGATTTGTTGAGCAATTTCCGTGTAACATAATAAAAGTAGGATTCATTGATTGTTTCAAGCGAAGGTTAGAAAATCATGTATGAAAAATGTAACCTGGATATAAATAAGATCTGCCTCGAATGGGCCAATAGGCCTTCTGCAGTTCCCTTCATTCTGCCTCATATAGCCAGCAAGTCTTTTGCTTTTACCTTTATTCATATGTTCTAATGCGTACAAGTTCATGAATGGACATAACAAAAGAGATATTACTATTGTATTAAAAGTATCAAGACCAAACAATGTGTATCAATTTAATAAGTTTAGATTTCGGAAATGCCTGGGTAAATACTGGTTCGGTAGCAGTGTTGTTGATTTGTTGAGCAATTTCCGTGTAACATAATAGAAGTAGGATTCCTTGATTGTTTCAAGCGTAGGGTAGAAATTCATATATGAATGATATAACGTGGAAAATAAATAGGATCTGCCTCGAATGGGCCAATAGGCCTTCTGCAGTTCCCTTCATTCTTCCTCATATAGCCAGTAAGCCTTTTGCGTTTACCTTTATTCATATGTTCTAATGAGTACAAGTTCATGAATGGACATAACAAAAGAGATATTACTATTGTATTTAAAGTATCAAGACCAAACAATGTGTATCAATTTAATAAGTTTAGATTTAGGAAATGCCTGGGTAAATACTGCATTGGTAACAGGGGTGTTGGTTTGTGGAACCAATTACCGCGTAAGATAAAACAAGTAGGATCCATTGATTGTTTTCAGCGTAGACTGGACATATATATAAAATTGATTGGGTGGTTATAACAACCTGTCCTCTTAAAAAGAACGTCGCTTTTGGCCGTTTGCCCGTATGGCCGAATTTGGACGTAATTTGAAAATGAAAATAATTTGGGGATTTTTTTTCAACAACAGTAAGTTAAGGGTCCTCTGATAGGTTAGGTAGGCAGGAAATTCTCATAAAGTTTCATAACGTTTTGAAAAATGTTAATTTAAAGTGTCCTCTCATAACCTCTGCGCGCACGCCGGACGACTCAAATAGAAAACGGAACAGAACGTCACTTTTGTGAGTCGATTTCACTTCAAATTACGTCCAAATTTGGCCATAGCGCGCATAAGAGCGAAAAATGACGTTATTTTTAAGAGGACGGGTTGGGTTATAAACATGAAAGGCCTCATATGTTCCAATAGGACTTCTGCTCTTACCTTCATTCTTGGGTTCTTACAATAGTACATAGGTAATGATGTTAAAGTTAATGGATATAAGCTTGTTGGTGGTGAGATTGCAAAACTGATCTGAGTAATTACGACCAGTAAGAATGCAATACCAAAAAATTAATGCTTACACAAACAAATCCACAATCGCCGTGATGAGGGTGTACGGAAATGATGGGATCATCCCTGGCGTACGCTCGAACCCTCATCATTCATTGCCCTTGTGGGTTTGTTCATTTGATGCATCGCGCTATTGTGATTTCTGCGTGTATACATGTTTGAAATAGGGAAAAGAGGATACTAAGAACTTTTTTCTCCAAGCGTTAGAAATGAAATACTTATTCTTCGGTAGCAAATTGTTCATGTTATATTTCTGTAGTACAGTTTTGGTCGTTATAATATACAATGGACATGAATACACTGGAGAAAGCGTCTATCAAAGGAGGACAAAGTTAACTCTCCCTCGTTCTATTGGCCACGATTGCATATCACCTGACTAGATATAGTATATAATTCCGCATGCGCAACTCATACCTTCACTTGCTTGATCAGTCCTCTCCTGACTGCACTGTTGCCTTACTCTCGCCCGTTGCTGTAGCCATGGTCAAGACAAAGCCATCTGTGGAGACTTTCGTCTTGCCCAACAAGCTTCTGATGATTAAGGAGCAAGTAAGAATAATGGAGCTCTCAGCAGCTAAGATCTCGAAACTCAGGCGTCGCAACAAAGGCTTGCACAGATATGTTATGTTGAGAAACCTCAAAAGAAGAATGCAGCTCGAGTTAGTGAGGGACACAACGAAATTTGCGGAAGACCTATGTAGCGATAATCCTTCCCCGTAGCTGCTTACCACGAGACACATTAAAATGCACT
This sequence comes from Procambarus clarkii, assembly GCF_040958095.1. Classification (NCBI taxonomy): domain Eukaryota; kingdom Metazoa; phylum Arthropoda; class Malacostraca; order Decapoda; family Cambaridae; genus Procambarus; species Procambarus clarkii. The sequence goes on from NC_091202.1 coordinate 73,348, forward strand.
CCTCAGACATCAACGACCAGTCTCCTTAAGGGACACAGACGAGGACAAATTTGGAATGACCAAAAAATAAATGAATAAATGATCGTAATAAGGTAAATTTGACTGATATTTTTATCGAAACGTTAGTGATAAGACAGCTGGTGTTGTTCATCAGCTATATCTTCCTCATTTTAGGGCCCATTTACATTTTGAAGTTCAGGTTAAAAGAGGACGCTAGGATTTACCAATTGAAGTGTTAGTAATAGGACACCTGGTGTGGTTCTTCAGCTATATCTTACTCTGGATAGGCCCCATTTACATTATGCATTTCAAATTTGGTCTCCATACTATAGTATGGATATAAATTCACTTGAACGTGTCCAACTTAAGATGGCAAAGTTTACTCCCCAAATTAGAAACCTTTAATATGAAGAAAGATTTAACTAAGATAAAATTGTAATCACAGGAAAGGCAAGGAGTTAGGGGTGACATGATAGAGGTTTAGAAGTGGAAAAATGGACATACCAAAGCAAATAATAATAAGGAATTAATAGGTCAACACAACATAGGTATAAATTGCAACAATAGGTATAAATTGAATAAGTTTAGATTCAGGAAAGACCTGGGTAAATACTGGTTCGGTAGCAGTGTTGTTGATTTGTTGAGCAATTTCCGTGTAACATAATAAAAGTAGGATTCATTGATTGTTTCAAGCGAAGGTTAGAAAATCATGTATGAAAAATGTAACCTGGATATAAATAGGATCTGCCTCGAATGGGCCAATAGGCCTTCTGCAGTTCCCTTCATTCTTCCTCATATAGCCAGTAAGCCTTTTGCGTTTACCTTTATTCATATGTTCTAATGAGTACAAGTTCATGAATGGACATAACAAAAGAGATATTACTATTGTATTTAAAGTATCAAGACCAAACAATGTGTATCAATTTAATAAGTTTAGATTTAGGAAATGCCTGGGTAAATACTGCATTGGTAACAGGGGTGTTGGTTTGTGGAACCAATTACCGCGTAAGATAAAAGAAGTAGGATCCATTGATTGTTTTCAGCGTAGACTGGACATATATATAAAATTGATTGGGTGGTTATAACAACCTGTCCTCTTAAAAAGAACGTCGCTTTTGGCCGTTTGCCCGTATGGCCGAATTTGGACGTAATTTGAAAATGAAAATAATTTGGGGATTTTTTTTCAACAACAGTAAGTTAAGGGTCCTCTGATAGGTTAGGTAGGCAGGAAATTCTCATAAAGTTTCATAACGTTTTGAAAAATGTTAATTTAAAGTGTCCTCTCATAACCTCTGCGCGCACGCCGGACGACTCAAATAGAAAACGGAACAGAACGTCACTTTTGTGAGTCGATTTCACTTCAAATTACGTCCAAATTTGGCCATAGCGCGCATAAGAGCGAAAAATGACGTTATTTTTAAGAGGACGGGTTGGGTTATAAACATGAAAGGCCTCATATGTTCCAATAGGACTTCTGCTCTTACCTTCATTCTTGGGTTCTTACAATAGTACATAGGTAATGATGTTAAAGTTAATGGATATAAGCTTGTTGGTGGTGAGATTGCAAAACTGATCTGAGTAATTACGACCAGTAAGAATGCAATACCAAAAAATTAATGCTTACACAAACAAATCCACAATCGCCGTGATGAGGGTGTACGGAAATGATGGGATCATCCCTGGCGTACGCTCGAACCCTCATCATTCATTGCCCTTGTGGGTTTGTTCATTTGATGCATCGCGCTATTGTGATTTCTGCGTGTATACATGTTTGAAATAGGGAAAAGAGGATACTAAGAACTTTTTTCTCCAAGCGTTAGAAATGAAATACTTATTCTTCGGTAGCAAATTGTTCATGTTATATTTCTGTAGTACAGTTTTGGTCGTTATAATATACAATGGACATGAATACACTGGAGAAAGCGTCTATCAAAGGAGGACAAAGTTAACTCTCCCTCGTTCTATTGGCCACGATTGCATATCACCTGACTAGATATAGTATATAATTCCGCATGCGCAACTCATACCTTCACTTGCTTGATCAGTCCTCTCCTGACTGCACTGTTGCCTTACTCTCGCCCGTTGCTGTAGCCATGGTCAAGACAAAGCCATCTGTGGAGACTTTCGTCTTGCCCAACAAGCTTCTGATGATTAAGGAGCAAGTAAGAATAATGGAGCTCTCAGCAGCTAAGATCTCGAAACTCAGGCGTCGCAACAAAGGCTTGCACAGATATGTTATGTTGAGAAACCTCAAAAGAAGAATGCAGCTCGAGTTAGTGAGGGACACAACGAAATTTGCGGAAGACCTATGTAGCGATAATCCTTCCCCGTAGCTGCTTACCACGAGACACATTAAAATGCACTCCTCAGACATCAACGACCAGTCTCCTTAAGGGACACAGACGAGGACAAATTTGGAATGACCAAAAAATAAATGAATAAATGATCGTAATAAGGTAAATTTGACTGATATTTTTATCGAAACGTTAGTGATAAGACAGCTGGTGTTGTTCATCAGCTATATCTTCCTCATTTTAGGGCCCATTTACATTTTGAAGTTCAGGTTAAAAGAGGACGCTAGGATTTACCAATTGAAGTGTTAGTAATAGGACACCTGGTGTGGTTCTTCAGCTATATCTTACTCTGGATAGGCCCCATTTACATTATGCATTTCAAATTTGGTCTCCATACTATAGTATGGATATAAATTCACTTGAACGTGTCCAACTTAAGATGGCAAAGTTTACTCCCCAAATTAGAAACCTTTAATATGAAGAAAGATTTAACTAAGATAAAATTGTAATCACAGGAAAGGCAAGGAGTTAGGGGTGACATGATAGAGGTTTAGAAGTGGAAAAATGGACATACCAAAGCAAATAATAATAAGGAATTAATAGGTCAACACAACATAGGTATAAATTGCAACAATAGGTATAAATTGAATAAGTTTAGATTCAGGAAAGACCTGGGTAAATACTGGTTCGGTAGCAGTGTTGTTGATTTGTTGAGCAATTTCCGTGTAACATAATAAAAGTAGGATTCATTGATTGTTTCAAGCGAAGGTTAGAAAATCATGTATGAAAAATGTAACCTGGATATAAATAGGATCTGCCTCGAATGGGCCAATAGGCCTTCTGCAGTTCCCTTCATTCTTCCTCATATAGCCAGTAAGCCTTTTGCGTTTACCTTTATTCATATGTTCTAATGAGTACAAGTTCATGAATGGACATAACAAAAGAGATATTACTATTGTATTTAAAGTATCAAGACCAAACAATGTGTATCAATTTAATAAGTTTAGATTTAGGAAATGCCTGGGTAAATACTGCATTGGTAACAGGGGTGTTGGTTTGTGGAACCAATTACCGCGTAAGATAAAACAAGTAGGATCCATTGATTGTTTTCAGCGTAGACTGGACATATATATAAAATTGATTGGGTGGTTATAACAACCTGTCCTCTTAAAAAGAACGTCGCTTTTGGCCGTTTGCCCGTATGGCCGAATTTGGACGTAATTTGAAAATGAAAATAATTTGGGGATTTTTTTTCAACAACAGTAAGTTAAGGGTCCTCTGATAGGTTAGGTAGGCTGGAAATTCTCATAAAGTTTCATAACGTTTTGAAAAATGTTAATTTAAAGTGTCCTCTCATAACCTCTGCGCGCATGCCGGACGACTCAAATAGAAAACGGAACAGAACGTCACTTTTGTGAGTCGATTTCACTTCAAATTACGTCCAAATTTGGCCATAGCGCGCATAAGAGCGAAAAATGACGTTATTTTTAAGAGGACGGGTTGGGTTATAAACATGAAAGGCCTCATATGTTCCAATAGGACTTCTGCTCTTACCTTCATTCTTGGGTTCTTACAATAGTACATAGGTAATGATGTTAAAGTTAATGGATATAAGCTTGTTGGTGGTGAGATTGCAAAACTGATCTGAGTAATTACGACCAGTAAGAATGCAATACCAAAAAATTAATGCTTACACAAACAAATCCACAATCGCCGTGATGAGGGTGTACGGAAATGATGGGATCATCCCTGGCGTACGCTCGAACCCTCATCATTCATTGCCCTTGTGGGTTTGTTCATTTGATGCATCGCGCTATTGTGATTTCTGCGTGTATACATGTTTGAAATAGGGAAAAGAGGATACTAAGAACTTTTTTCTCCAAGCGTTAGAAATGAAATACTTATTCTTCGGTAGCAAATTGTTCATGTTATATTTCTGTAGTACAGTTTTGGTCGTTATAATATACAATGGACATGAATACACTGGAGAAAGCGTCTATCAAAGGAGGACAAAGTTAACTCTCCCTCGTTCTATTGGCCACGATTGCATATCACCTGACTAGATATAGTATATAATTCCGCATGCGCAACTCATACCTTCACTTGCTTGATCAGTCCTCTCCTGACTGCACTGTTGCCTTACTCTCGCCCGTTGCTGTAGCCATGGTCAAGACAAAGCCATCTGTGGAGACTTTCGTCTTGCCCAACAAGCTTCTGATGATTAAGGAGCAAGTAAGAATAATGGAGCTCTCAGCAGCTAAGATCTCGAAACTCAGGCGTCGCAACAAAGGCTTGCACAGATATGTTATGTTGAGAAACCTCAAAAGAAGAATGCAGCTCGAGTTAGTGAGGGACACAACGAAATTTGCGGAAGACCTATGTAGCGATAATCCTTCCCCGTAGCTGCTTACCACGAGACACATTAAAATGCACTCCTCAGACATCAACGACCAGTCTCCTTAAGGGACACAGACGAGGACAAATTTGGAATGACCAAAAAATAAATGAATAAATGATCGTAATAAGGTAAATTTGACTGATATTTTTATCGAAACGTTAGTGATAAGACAGCTGGTGTTGTTCATCAGCTATATCTTCCTCATTTTAGGGCCCATTTACATTTTGAAGTTCAGGTTAAAAGAGGACGCTAGGATTTACCAATTGAAGTGTTAGTAATAGGACACCTGGTGTGGTTCTTCAGCTATATCTTACTCTGGATAGGCCCCATTTACATTATGCATTTCAAATTTGGTCTCCATACTATAGTATGGATATAAATTCACTTGAACGTGTCCAACTTAAGATGGCAAAGTTTACTCCCCAAATTAGAAACCTTTAATATGAAGAAAGATTTAACTAAGATAAAATTGTAATCACAGGAAAGGCAAGGAGTTAGGGGTGACATGATAGAGGTTTAGAAGTGGAAAAATGGACATACCAAAGCAAATAATAATAAGGAATTAATAGGTCAACACAACATAGGTATAAATTGCAACAATAGGTATAAATTGAATAAGTTTAGATTCAGGAAAGACCTGGGTAAATACTGGTTCGGTAGCAGTGTTGTTGATTTGTTGAGCAATTTCCGTGTAACATAATAAAAGTAGGATTCATTGATTGTTTCAAGCGAAGGTTAGAAAATCATGTATGAAAAATGTAACCTGGATATAAATAGGATCTGCCTCGAATGGGCCAATAGGCCTTCTGCAGTTCCCTTCATTCTGCCTCATATAGCCAGCAAGTCTTTTGCTTTTACCTTTATTCATATGTTCTAATGCGTACAAGTTCATGAATGGACATAACAAAAGAGATATTACTATTGTATTAAAAGTATCAAGACCAAACAATGTGTATCAATTTAATAAGTTTAGATTTCGGAAATGCCTGGGTAAATACTGGTTCGGTAGCAGTGTTGTTGATTTGTTGAGCAATTTCCGTGTAACATAATAGAAGTAGGATTCCTTGATTGTTTCAAGCGTAGGGTAGAAATTCATATATGAATGATGTAACGTGGAAAATAAATAGGATCTGCCTCGAATGGGCCAATAGGCCTTCTGCAGTTCCCTTCATTCTTCCTCATATAGCCAGTAAGCCTTTTGCGTTTACCTTTATTCATATGTTCTAATGAGTACAAGTTCATGAATGGACATAACAAAAGAGATATTACTATTGTATTTAAAGTATCAAGACCAAACAATGTGTATCAATTTAATAAGTTTAGATTTAGGAAATGCCTGGGTAAATACTGCATTGGTAACAGGGGTGTTGGTTTGTGGAACCAATTACCGCGTAAGATAAAACAAGTAGGATCCATTGATTGTTTTCAGCGTAGACTGGACATATATATAAAATTGATTGGGTGGTTATAACAACCTGTCCTCTTAAAAAGAACGTCGCTTTTGGCCGTTTGCCCGTATGGCCGAATTTGGACGTAATTTGAAAATGAAAATAATTTGGGGATTTTTTTTCAACAACAGTAAGTTAAGGGTCCTCTGATAGGTTAGGTAGGCAGGAAATTCTCATAAAGTTTCATAACGTTTTGAAAAATGTTAATTTAAAGTGTCCTCTCATAACCTCTGCGCGCACGCCGGACGACTCAAATAGAAAACGGAACAGAACGTCACTTTTGTGAGTCGATTTCACTTCAAATTACGTCCAAATTTGGCCATAGCGCGCATAAGAGCGAAAAATGACGTTATTTTTAAGAGGACGGGTTGGGTTATAAACATGAAAGGCCTCATATGTTCCAATAGGACTTCTGCTCTTACCTTCATTCTTGGGTTCTTACAATAGTACATAGGTAATGATGTTAAAGTTAATGGATATAAGCTTGTTGGTGGTGAGATTGCAAAACTGATCTGAGTAATTACGACCAGTAAGAATGCAATACCAAAAAATTAATGCTTACACAAACAAATCCACAATCGCCGTGATGAGGGTGTACGGAAATGATGGGATCATCCCTGGCGTACGCTCGAACCCTCATCATTCATTGCTCTTGTGGGTTTGTTCATTTGATGCATCGCGCTATTGTGATTTCTGCGTGTATACATGTTTGAAATAGGGAAAAGAGGATACTAAGAACTTTTTTCTCCAAGCGTTAGAAATGAAATACTTATTCTTCGGTAGCAAATTGTTCATGTTATATTTCTGTAGTACAGTTTTGGTCGTTATAATATACAATGGACATGAATACACTGGAGAAAGCGTCTATCAAAGGAGGACAAAGTTAACTCTCCCTCGTTCTATTGGCCACGATTGCATATCACCTGACTAGATATAGTATATAATTCCGCATGCGCAACTCATACCTTCACTTGCTTGATCAGTCCTCTCCTGACTGCACTGTTGCCTTACTCTCGCCCGTTGCTGTAGCCATGGTCAAGACAAAGCCATCTGTGGAGACTTTCGTCTTGCCCAACAAGCTTCTGATGATTAAGGAGCAAGTAAGAATAATGGAGCTCTCAGCAGCTAAGATCTCGAAACTCAGGCGTCGCAACAAAGGCTTGCACAGATATGTTATGTTGAGAAACCTCAAAAGAAGAATGCAGCTCGAGTTAGTGAGGGACACAACGAAATTTGCGGAAGACCTATGTAGCGATAATCCTTCCCCGTAGCTGCTTACCACGAGACACATTAAAATGCACTCCTCAGACATCAACGACCAGTCTGCTTAAGGGACACAGACGAGGACAAATTTGGAATGACCAAAAAATAAATGAATAAATGATCGTAATAAGGTAAATTTGACTGATATTTTTATCGAAACGTTAGTGATAAGACAGCTGGTGTTGTTCATCAGCTATATCTTCCTCATTTTAGGGCCCATTTACATTTTGAAGTTCAGGTTAAAAGAGGACGCTAGGATTTACCAATTGAAGTGTTAATAATAGGACACCTGGTGTGGTTCTTCAGCTATATCTTACTCTGGATAGGCCCCATTTACATTATGCATTTCAAATTTGGTCTCCATACTATAGTATGGATATAAATTCACTTGAACGTGTCCAACTTAAGATGGCAAAGTTTACTCCCCAAATTAGAAACCTTTAATATGAAGAAAGATTTAACTAAGATAAAATTGTAATCACAGGAAAGGCAAGGAGTTAGGGGTGACATGATAGAGGTTTAGAAGTGGAAAAATGGACATACCAAAGCAAATAATAATAAGGAATTAATAGGTCAACACAACATAGGTATAAATTGCAACAATAGGTATAAATTGAATAAGTTTAGATTCAGGAAAGACCTGGGTAAATACTGGTTCGGTAGCAGTGTTGTTGATTTGTTGAGCAATTTCCGTGTAACATAATAAAAGTAGGATTCATTGATTGTTTCAAGCGAAGGTTAGAAAATCATGTATGAAAAATGTAACCTGGATATAAATAGGATCTGCCTCGAATGGGCCAATAGGCCTTCTGCAGTTCCCTTCATTCTGCCTCATATAGCCAGCAAGTCTTTTGCTTTTACCTTTATTCATATGTTCTAATGCGTACAAGTTCATGAATGGACATAACAAAAGAGATATTACTATTGTATTAAAAGTATCAAGACCAAACAATGTGTATCAATTTAATAAGTTTAGATTTCGGAAATGCCTGGGTAAATACTGGTTCGGTAGCAGTGTTGTTGATTTGTTGAGCAATTTCCGTGTAACATAATAGAAGTAGGATTCCTTGATTGTTTCAAGCGTAGGGTAGAAATTCATATATGAATGATGTAACGTGGAAAATAAATAGGATCTGCCTCGAATGGGCCAATAGGCCTTCTGCAGTTCCCTTCATTCTTCCTCATATAGCCAGTAAGCCTTTTGCGTTTACCTTTATTCATATGTTCTAATGAGTACAAGTTCATGAATGGACATAACAAAAGAGATATTACTATTGTATTTAAAGTATCAAGACCAAACAATGTGTATCAATTTAATAAGTTTAGATTTAGAAAATGCCTGGGTAAATACTGCATTGGTAACAGGGGTGTTGGTTTGTGGAACCAATTACCGCGTAAGATAAAAGAAGTAGGATCCATTGATTGTTTTCAGCGTAGACTGGACATATATATAAAATTGATTGGGTGGTTATAACAACCTGTCCTCTTAAAAAGAACGTCGCTTTTGGCCGTTTGCCCGTATGGCCGAATTTGGACGTAATTTGAAAATTAAAATAATTTGGGGATTTTTTTTCAACAACAGTAAGTTAAGGGTCCTCTGATAGGTTAGGTAGGCAGGAAATTCTCATAAAGTTTCATAACGTTTTGAAAAATGTTAATTTAAAGTGTCCTCTCATAACCTCTGCGCGTACGCCGGACGACTCAAATAGAAAACAGAACAGAACGTCACTTTTGTGAGTCGATTTCACTTCAAATTACGTCCAAATTTGGCCATAAGAGCGAAAAATGACGTTATTTTTAAGAGGACGGGTTGGGTTATAAATATGAAAGGCCTCATATGTTCCAATAGGACTTCTGCTCTTACCTTCATTCTTGGGTTCTTACAATAGTACATAGGTAATGATGTTAAAGTTAATGGATATAAGCTTGTTGGTGGTGAGATTGCAAAACTGATCTGAGTAATTACGACCAGTAAGAATGCAATACCAAAAAATTAATGCTTACACAAACAAATCCACAATCGCCGTGATGAGGGTGTACGGAAATGATGGGATCATCCCTGGCGTACGCTCGAACCCTCATCATTCATTGCCCTTGTGGGTTTGTTCATTTGATGCATCGCGCTATTGTGATTTCTGCGTGTATTAATGCATACATGTTTGAAATAGGGAAAAGAGGATACTAAGAACTTTTTTCTCCAAGCGTTAGAAATGAAATACTTATTCTTCGGTAGCAAATTGTTCATGTTATATTTCTGTAGTACAGTTTTGGTCGTTATAATATACAATGGACATGAATACACTGGAGAAAGCGTCTATCAAAGGAGGACAAAGTTAACTCTCCCTCGTTCTATTGGCCACGATTGCATATCACCTGACTAGATATAGTATATAATTCCGCATGCGCAACTCATACCTTCACTTGCTTGATCAGTCCTCTCCTGACTGCACTGTTGCCTTACTCTCGCCCGTTGCTGTAGCCATGGTCAAGACAAAGCCATCTGTGGAGACTTTCGTCTTGCCCAACAAGCTTCTGATGATTAAGGAGCAAGTAAGAATAATGGAGCTCTCAGCAGCTAAGATCTCGAAACTCAGGCGTCGCAACAAAGGCTTGCACAGATATGTTATGTTGAGAAACCTCAAAAGAAGAATGCAGCTCGAGTTAGTGAGGGACACAACGAAATTTGCGGAAGACCTATGTAGCGATAATCCTTCCCCGTAGCTGCTTACCACGAGACACATTAAAATGCACTCCTCAGACATCAACGACCAGTCTGCTTAAGGGACACAGACGAGGACTAATTTGGAATGACCAAAAAATAAATGAATAAATGATCGTAATAAGGTAAATTTGACTGATATTTTTATCGAAACGTTAGTGATAAGACAGCTGGTGTTGTTCATCAGCTATATCTTCCTCATTTTAGGCCCCATTTACAATTTGAAGTTCAGGTTAAAAGAGGACGCTAGGATTTACCAATTGAAGTGTTAATAATAGGACACCTGGTGTGGTTCTTCAGCTATATCTTACTCTGGATAGGCCCCATTTACATTATGCATTTCAAATTTGGTCTCCATACTATAGTATGGATATAAATTCACTTGAACGTGTCCAACTTAAGATGGCAAAGTTTACTCCCCAAATTAGAAACCTTTAATATGAAGAAAGATTTAACTAAGATAAAATTGTAATCACAGGAAAGGCAAGGAGTTAGGGGTGACATGATAGAGGTTTAGAAGTGGAAAAATGGACATACCAAAGCAAATAATAATAAGGAATTAATAGGTCAACACAACATAGAACTTGCTACAATAGGTATAAATTGAATAAGTTTAGATTCAGGAAAGACCTGGGTAAATACTGGTTCGGTAGCAGTGTTGTTGATTTGTTGAGCAATTTCCGTGTAACATAATAAAAGTAGGATTCATTGATTGTTTCAAGCGAAGGTTAGAAAATCATGTATGAAAAATGTAACCTGGATATAAATAGGATCTGCCTCGAATGGGCCAATAGGCCTTCTGCAGTTCCCTTCATTCTGCCTCATATAGCCAGCAAGTCTTTTGCTTTTACCTTTATTCATATGTTCTAATGCGTACAAGTTCATGAATGGACATAACAAAAGAGATATTACTATTGTATTAAAAGTATCAAGACCAAACAATGTGTACCAATTTAATAAGTTTAGATTTCGGAAATGCCTGGGTAAATACTGGTTCGGTAGCAGTGTTGTTGATTTGTTGAGCAATTTCCGTGTAACATAATAGAAGTAGGATTCCTTGATTGTTTCAAGCGTAGGGTAGAAATTCATATATGAATGTTGTAACGTGGAAAATAAATAGGATCTGCCTCGAATAGGCCAATAGGCCTTCTGCAGTTCCCTTCATTCTTCCTCATATAGCCAGTAAGCCTTTTGCGTTTACCTTTATTCATATGTTCTAATGAGTACAAGTTCATGAATGGACATAACAAAAGAGATATTACTATTGTATTTAAAGTATCAAGACCAAACAATGTGTATCAATTTAATAAGTTTAGATTTAGGAAATGCCTGGGTAAATACTGCATTGGTAACAGGGGTGTTGGTTTGTGGAACCAATTACCGCGTAAGATAAAAGAAGTAGGATCCATTGATTGTTTTCAGCGTAGACTGGACATATATATAAAATTGATTGGGTGGTTATAACAACCTGTCCTCTTAAAAAGAACGTCGCTTTTGGCCGTTTGCCCGTATGGCCGAATTTGGACGTAATTTGAAAATGAAAATAATTTGGGGATTTTTTTTCAACAACAGTAAGTTAAGGGTCCTCTGATAGGTTAGGTAGGCAGGAAATTCTCATAAAGTTTCATAACGTTTTGAAAAATGTTAATTTAAAGTGTCCTCTCATAACCTCTGCGCGTACGCCGGACGACTCAAATAGAAAACGGAACAGAACGTCACTTTTGTGAGTCGATTTCACTTCAAATTACGTCCAAATTTGGCCATAGCGCGCATAAGAGCGAAAAATGACGTTATTTTTAAGAGGACGGGTTGGGTTATAAATATGAAAGGCCTCATATGTTCCAATAGGACTTCTGCTCTTACCTTCATTCTTGGGTTCTTACAATAGTACATAGGTAATGATGTTAAAGTTAATGGATATAAGCTTGTTGGTGGTGAGATTGCAAAACTGATCTGAGTAATTACGACCAGTAAGAATGCAATACCAAAAAATTAATGCTTACACAAACAAATCCACAATCGCCGTGATGAGGGTGTACGGAAATGATGGGATCATCCCTGGCGTAAGCTCGAACCCTCATCATTCATTGCCCTTGTGGGTTTGTTCATTTGATGCATCGCGCTATTGTGATTTCTGCGTGTATACATGTTTGAAATAGGGAAAAGAGGATACTAAGAACTTTTTTCTCCAAGCGTTAGAAATGAAATACTTATTCTTCGGTAGCAAATTGTTCATGTTATATTTCTGTAGTACAGTTTTGGTCGTTATAATATACAATGGACATGAATACACTGGAGAAAGCGTCTATCAAAGGAGGACAAAGTTAACTCTCCCTCGTTCTATTGGCCACGATTGCATATCACCTGACTAGATATAGTATATAATTCCGCATGCGCAACTCATACCTTCACTTGCTTGATCAGTCCTCTCCTGACTGCACTGTTGCCTTACTCTCGCCCGTTGCTGTAGCCATGGTCAAGACAAAGCCATCTGTGGAGACTTTCGTCTTGCCCAACAAGCTTCTGATGATTAAGGAGCAAGTAAGAATAATGGAGCTCTCAGCAGCTAAGATCTCGAAACTCAGGCGTCGCAACAAAGGCTTGCACAGATATGTTATGTTGAGAAACCTCAAAAGAAGAATGCAGCTCGAGTTAGTGAGGGACACAACGAAATTTGCGGAAGACCTATGTAGCGATAATCCTTCCCCGTAGCTGCTTACCACGAGACACATTAAAATGCACTCCTCAGACATCAACGACCAGTCTGCTTAAGGGACACAGACGAGGACAAATTTGGAATGACCAAAAAATCAATGAATAAATGATCGTAATAAGGTAAATTTGACTGATATTTTTATCGAAACGTTAGTGATAAGACAGCTGGTGTTGTTCATCAGCTATATCTTCCTCATTTTAGGCCCCATTTACATTTTGAAGTTCAGGTTAAAAGAGGACGCTAGGATTTACCAATTGAAGTGTTAGTAATAGGACACCTGGTGTGGTTCTTCAGCTATATCTTACTCTGGATAGGCCCCATTTACATTATGCATTTCAAATTTGGTCTCCATACTATAGTATGGATATAAATTCACTTGAACGTGTCCAACTTAAGATGGCAAAGTTTACTCCCCAAATTAGAAACCTTTAATATGAAGAAAGATTAACCTAAGATAAAATTGTAATCACAGGAAAGGCAAGGAGTTAGGGGTGACATGATAGAGGTTTAGAAGTGGAAAAATGGACATACCAAAGCAAATAATAATAAGGAATTAATAGGTCAACACATCAACACAACATAGAACTTGCTACAATAGGTATAAATTGAATAAGTTTAGATTCAGGAAAGACCTGGGTAAATACTGGTTCGGTAGCAGTGTTGTTGATTTGTTGAGCAATTTCCGTGTAACATAATAAAAGTAGGATTCATTGATTGTTTCAAGCGAAGGTTAGAAAATCATGTATGAAAAATGTAACCTGGATATAAATAGGATCTGCCTCGAATGGGCCAATAGGCCTTCTGCAGTTCCCTTCATTCTGCCTCATATAGCCAGCAAGTCTTTTGCTTTTACCTTTATTCATATGTTCTAATGCGTACAAGTTCATGAATGGACATAACAAAAGAGATATTACTATTGTATTAAAAGTATCAAGACCAAACAATGTGTATCAATTTAATAAGTTTAGATTTCGGAAATGCCTGGGTAAATACTGGTTCGGTAGCAGTGTTGTTGATTTGTTGAGCAATTTCCGTGTAACATAATAGAAGTAGGATTCCTTGATTGTTTCAAGCGTAGGGTAGAAATTCATATATGAATGATGTAACGTGGAAAATAAATAGGATCTGCCTCGAATGGGCCAATAGGCCTTCTGCAGTTCCCTTCATTCTTCCTCATATAGCCAGTAAGCCTTTTGCGTTTACCTTTATTCATATGTTCTAATGAGTACAAGTTCATGAATGGACATAACAAAAGAGATATTACTATTGTATTTAAAGTATCAAGACCAAACAATGTGTATCAATTTAATAACTTTAGATTTAGGAAATGCCTGGGTAAATACTGCATTGGTAACAGGGGTGTTGGTTTGTGGAACCAATTACCGCGTAAGATAAAAGAAGTAGGATCCATTGATTGTTTTCAGCGTAGACTGGACATATATATAAAATTGATTGGGTGGTTATAACAACCTGTCCTCTTAAAAAGAACGTCGCTTTTGGCCGTTTGCCCGTATGGCCGAATTTGGACGTAATTTGAAAATGAAAATAATTTGGGGATTTTTTTTCAACAACAGTAAGTTAAGGGTCCTCTGATAGGTTAGGTAGGCAGGAAATTCTCATAAAGTTTCATAACGTTTTGAAAAATGTTAATTTAAAGTGTCCTCTCATAACCTCTGCGCGCACGCCGGACGACTCAAATAGAAAACGGAACAGAACGTCACTTTTGTGAGTCGATTTCACTTCAAATTACGTCCAAATTTGGCCATAGCGCGCATAAGAGCGAAAAATGACGTTATTTTTAAGAGGACGGGTTGGGTTATAAACATGAAAGGCCTCATATGTTCCAATAGGACTTCTGCTCTTACCTTCATTCTTGGGTTCTTACAATAGTACATAGGTAATGATGTTAAAGTTAATGGATATAAGCTTGTTGGTGGTGAGATTGCAAAACTGATCTGAGTAATTACGACCAGTAAGAATGCAATACCAAAAAATTAATGCTTACACAAACAAATCCACAATCGCCGTGATGAGGGTGTACGGAAATGATGGGATCATCCCTGGCGTACGCTCGAACCCTCATCATTCATTGCCCTTGTGGGTTTGTTCATTTGATGCATCGCGCTATTGTGATTTCTGCGTGTATACATGTTTGAAATAGGGAAAAGAGGATACTAAGAACTTTTTTCTCCAAGCGTTAGAAATGAAATACTTATTCTTCGGTAGCAAATTGTTCATGTTATATTTCTGTAGTACAGTTTTGGTCGTTATAATATACAATGGACATGAATACACTGGAGAAAGCGTCTATCAAAGGAGGACAAAGTTAACTCTCCCTCGTTCTATTGGCCACGATTGCATATCACCTGACTAGATATAGTATATAATTCCGCATGCGCAACTCATACCTTCACTTGCTTGATCAGTCCTCTCCTGACTGCACTGTTGCCTTACTCTCGCCCGTTGCTGTAGCCATGGTCAAGACAAAGCCATCTGTGGAGACTTTCGTCTTGCCCAACAAGCTTCTGATGATTAAGGAGCAAGTAAGAATAATGGAGCTCTCAGCAGCTAAGATCTCGAAAGTCAGGCGTCGCAACAAAGGCTTGCACAGATATGTTATGTTGAGAAACCTCAAAAGAAGAATGCAGCTCGAGTTAGTGAGGGACACAACGAAATTTGCGGAAGACCTATGTAGCGATAATCCTTCCCCGTAGCTGCTTACCACGAGACACGTTAAAATGCACTCCTCAGACATCAACGACCAGTCTGCTTAAGGGACACAGACGAGGACAAATTTGGAATGACCAAAAAATAAATGAATAAATGATCGTAATAAGGTAAATTTGACTTATATTTTTATCGAAACGTTAGTGATAAGACAGCTGGTGTTGTTCATCAGCTATATCTTCCTCATTTTAGGGCCCATTTACATTTTGAAGTTCAGGTTAAAAGAGGACGCTAGGATTTACCAATTGAAGTGTTAGTAATAGGACACCTGGTGTGGTTCTTCAGCTATATCTTACTCTGGATAGGCCCCATTTACATTATGCATTTCAAATTTGGTCTCCATACTATAGTATGGATATAAATTCACTTGAACGTGTCCAACTTAAGATGGCAAAGTTTACTCCCCAAATTAGAAACCTTTAATATGAAGAAAGATTTAACTAAGATAAAATTGTAATCACAGGAAAGGCAAGGAGTTAGGGGTGACATGATAGAGGTTTAGAAGTGGAAAAATGGACATACCAAAGCAAATAATAATAAGGAATTAATAGGTCAACACATCAACACAACATAGAACTTGCTACAATAGGTATAAATTGAATAAGTTTAGATTCAGGAAAGACCTGGGTAAATACTGGTTCGGTAGCAGTGTTGTTGATTTGTTGAGCAATTTCCGTGTAACATAATAAAAGTAGGATTCATTGATTGTTTCAAGCGAAGGTTAGAAAATCATGTATGAAAAATGTAACCTGGATATAAATAGGATCTGCCTCGAATGGGCCAATAGGCCTTCTGCAGTTCCCTTCATTCTGCCTCATATAGCCAGCAAGTCTTTTGCTTTTACCTTTATTCATATGTTCTAATGCGTACAAGTTCATGAATGGACATAACAAAAGAGATATTACTATTGTATTAAAAGTATCAAGACCAAACAATGTGTATCAATTTAATAAGTTTAGATTTCGGAAATGCCTGGGTAAATACTGGTTCGGTAGCAGTGTTGTTGATTTGTTGAGCAATTTCCGTGTAACATAATAGAAGTAGGATTCCTTGATTGTTTCAAGCGTAGGGTAGAAATTCATATATGAATGATGTAACGTGGAAAATAAATAGGATCTGCCTCGAATGGGCCAATAGGCCTTCTGCAGTTCCCTTCATTCTTCCTCATATAGCCAGTAAGCCTTTTGCGTTTACCTTTATTCATATGTTCTGATGAGTACAAGTTCATGAATGGACATAACAAAAGAGATATTACTATTGTATTTAAAGTATCAAGACCAAACAATGTGTATCAATTTAATAACTTTAGATTTAGGAAATGCCTGGGTAAATACTGCATTGGTAACAGGGGTGTTGGTTTGTGGAACCAATTACCGCGTAAGATAAAAGAAGTAGGATCCATTGATTGTTTTCAGCGTAGACTGGACATATATATAAAATTGATTGGGTGGTTATAACAACCTGTCCTCTTAAAAAGAACGTCGCTTTTGACCGTTTGCCCGTATGGCCGAATTTGGACGTAATTTGAAAATGAAAATAATTTGGGGATTTTTTTTCAACAACAGTAAGTTAAGGGTCCTCTGATAGGTTAGGTAGGCAGGAAATTCTCATAAAGTTTCATAACGTTTTGAAAAATGTTAATTTAAAGTGTCCTCTCATAACCTCTGCGCGCACGCCGGACGACTCAAATAGAAAACGGAACAGAACGTCACTTTTGTGAGTCGATTTCACTTCAAATTACGTCCAAATTTGGCCATAGCGCGCATAAGAGCGAAAAATGACGTTATTTTTAAGAGGACGGGTTGGGTTATAAACATGAAAGGCCTCATATGTTCCAATAGGACTTCTGCTCTTACCTTCATTCTTGGGTTCTTACAATAGTACATAGGTAATGATGTTAAAGTTAATGGATATAAGCTTGTTGGTGGTGAGATTGCAAAACTGATCTGAGTAATTACGACCAGTAAGAATGCAATACCAAAAAATTAATGCTTACACAAACAAATCCACAATCGCCGTGATGAGGGTGTACGGAAATGATGGGATCATCCCTGGCGTACGCTCGAACCCTCATCATTCATTGCCCTTGTGGGTTTGTTCATTTGATGCATCGCGCTATTGTGATTTCTGCGTGTATACATGTTTGAAATAGGGAAAAGAGGATACTAAGAACTTTTTTCTCCAAGCGTTAGAAATGAAATACTTATTCTTCGGTAGCAAATTGTTCATGTTATATTTCTGTAGTACAGTTTTGGTCGTTATAATATACAATGGACATGAATACACTGGAGAAAGCGTCTATCAAAGGAGGACAAAGTTAACTCTCCCTCGTTCTATTGGCCACGATTGCATATCACCTGACTAGATATAGTATATAATTCCGCATGCGCAACTCATACCTTCACTTGCTTGATCAGTCCTCTCCTGACTGCACTGTTGCCTTACTCTCGCCCGTTGCTGTAGCCATGGTCAAGACAAAGCCATCTGTGGAGACTTTCGTCTTGCCCAACAAGCTTCTGATGATTAAGGAGCAAGTAAGAATAATGGAGCTCTCAGCAGCTAAGATCTCGAAAGTCAGGCGTCGCAACAAAGGCTTGCACAGATATGTTATGTTGAGAAACCTCAAAAGAAGAATGCAGCTCGAGTTAGTGAGGGACACAACGAAATTTGCGGAAGACCTATGTAGCGATAATCCTTCCCCGTAGCTGCTTACCACGAGACACGTTAAAATGCACTCCTCAGACATCAACGACCAGTCTGCTTAAGGGACACAGACGAGGACAAATTTGGAATGACCAAAAAATAAATGAATAAATGATCGTAATAAGGTAAATTTGACTTATATTTTTATCGAAACGTTAGTGATAAGACAGCTGGTGTTGTTCATCAGCTATATCTTCCTCATTTTAGGGCCCATTTACATTTTGAAGTTCAGGTTAAAAGAGGACGCTAGGATTTACCAATTGAAGTGTTAGTAATAGGACACCTGGTGTGGTTCTTCAGCTATATCTTACTCTGGATAGGCCCCATTTACATTATGCATTTCAAATTTGGTCTCCATACTATAGTATGGATATAAATTCACTTGAACGTGTCCAACTTAAGATGGCAAAGTTTACTCCCCAAATTAGAAACCTTTAATATGAAGAAAGATTTAACTAAGATAAAATTGTAATCACAGGAAAGGCAAGGAGTTAGGGGTGACATGATAGAGGTTTAGAAGTGGAAAAATGGACATACCAAAGCAAATAATAATAAGGAATTAATAGGTCAACACAACATAGGTATAAATTGCAACAATAGGTATAAATTGAATAAGTTTAGATTCAGGAAAGACCTGGGTAAATACTGGTTCGGTAGCAGTGTTGTTGATTTGTTGAGCAATTTCCGTGTAACATAATAAAAGTAGGATTCATTGATTGTTTCAAGCGAAGGTTAGAAAATCATGTATGAAAAATGTAACCTGGATATAAATAGGATCTGCCTCGAATGGGCCAATAGGCCTTCTGCAGTTCCCTTCATTCTGCCTCATATAGCCAGCAAGTCTTTTGCTTTTACCTTTATTCATATGTTCTAATGCGTACAAGTTCATGAATGGACATAACAAAAGAGATATTACTATTGTATTAAAAGTATCAAGACCAAACAATGTGTATCAATTTAATAAGTTTAGATTTCGGAAATGCCTGGGTAAATACTGGTTCGGTAGCAGTGTTGTTGATTTGTTGAGCAATTTCCGTGTAACATAATAGAAGTAGGATTCCTTGATTGTTTCAAGCGTAGGGTAGAAATTCATATATGAATGATGTAACGTGGAAAATAAATAGGATCTGCCTCGAATGGGCCAATAGGCCTTCTGCAGTTCCCTTCATTCTTCCTCATATAGCCAGTAAGCCTTTTGCGTTTACCTTTATTCATATGTTCTAATGAGTACAAGTTCATGAATGGACATAACAAAAGAGATATTACTATTGTATTTAAAGTATCAAGACCAAACAATGTGTATCAATTTAATAAGTTTAGATTTAGGAAATGCCTGGGTAAATACTGCATTGGTAACAGGGGTGTTGGTTTGTGGAACCAATTACCGCGTAAGATAAAACAAGTAGGATCCATTGATTGTTTTCAGCGTAGACTGGACATATATATAAAATTGATTGGGTGGTTATAACAACCTGTCCTCTTAAAAAGAACGTCGCTTTTGGCCGTTTGCCCGTATGGCCGAATTTGGACGTAATTTGAAAATGAAAATAATTTGGGGATTTTTTTTCAACAACAGTAAGTTAAGGGTCCTCTGATAGGTTAGGTAGGCAGGAAATTCTCATAAAGTTTCATAACGTTTTGAAAAATGTTAATTTAAAGTGTCCTCTCATAACCTCTGCGCGCACGCCGGACGACTCAAATAGAAAACGGAACAGAACGTCACTTTTGTGAGTCGATTTCACTTCAAATTACGTCCAAATTTGGCCATAGCGCGCATAAGAGCGAAAAATGACGTTATTTTTAAGAGGACGGGTTGGGTTATAAACATGAAAGGCCTCATATGTTCCAATAGGACTTCTGCTCTTACCTTCATTCTTGGGTTCTTACAATAGTACATAGGTAATGATGTTAAAGTTAATGGATATAAGCTTGTTGGTGGTGAGATTGCAAAACTGATCTGAGTAATTACGACCAGTAAGAATGCAATACCAAAAAATTAATGCTTACACAAACAAATCCACAATCGCCGTGATGAGGGTGTACGGAAATGATGGGATCATCCCTGGCGTACGCTCGAACCCTCATCATTCATTGCTCTTGTGGGTTTGTTCATTTGATGCATCGCGCTATTGTGATTTCTGCGTGTATACATGTTTGAAATAGGGAAAAGAGGATACTAAGAACTTTTTCTCCAAGCGTTAGAAATGAAATACTTATTCTTCGGTAGCAAATTGTTCATGTTATATTTCTGTAGTACAGTTTTGGTCGTTATAATATACAATGGACATGAATACACTGGAGAAAGCGTCTATCAAAGGAGGACAAAGTTAACTCTCCCTCGTTCTATTGGCCACGATTGCATATCACCTGACTAGATATAGTATATAATTCCGCATGCGCAACTCATACCTTCACTTGCTTGATCAGTCCTCTCCTGACTGCACTGTTGCCTTACTCTCGCCCGTTGCTGTAGCCATGGTCAAGACAAAGCCATCTGTGGAGACTTTCGTCTTGCCCAACAAGCTTCTGATGATTAAGGAGCAAGTAAGAATAATGGAGCTCTCAGCAGCTAAGATCTCGAAACTCAGGCGTCGCAACAAAGGCTTGCACAGATATGTTATGTTGAGAAACCTCAAAAGAAGAATGCAGCTCGAGTTAGTGAGGGACACAACGAAATTTGCGGAAGACCTATGTAGCGATAATCCTTCCCCGTAGCTGCTTACCACGAGACACATTAAAATGCACTCCTCAGACATCAACGACCAGTCTGCTTAAGGGACACAGACGAGGACAAATTTGGAATGACCAAAAAATAAATGAATAAATGATCGTAATAAGGTAAATTTGACTGATATTTTTATCGAAACGTTAGTGATAAGACAGCTGGTGTTGTTCATCAGCTATATCTTCCTCATTTTAGGGCCCATTTACATTTTGAAGTTCAGGTTAAAAGAGGACGCTAGGATTTACCAATTGAAGTGTTAATAATAGGACACCTGGTGTGGTTCTTCAGCTATATCTTACTCTGGATAGGCCCCATTTACATTATGCATTTCAAATTTGGTCTCCATACTATAGTATGGATATAAATTCACTTGAACGTGTCCAACTTAAGATGGCAAAGTTTACTCCCCAAATTAGAAACCTTTAATATGAAGAAAGATTTAACTAAGATAAAATTGTAATCACAGGAAAGGCAAGGAGTTAGGGGTGACATGATAGAGGTTTAGAAGTGGAAAAATGGACATACCAAAGCAAATAATAATAAGGAATTAATAGGTCAACACAACATAGGTATAAATTGCAACAATAGGTATAAATTGAATAAGTTTAGATTCAGGAAAGACCTGGGTAAATACTGGTTCGGTAGCAGTGTTGTTGATTTGTTGAGCAATTTCCGTGTAACATAATAAAAGTAGGATTCATTGATTGTTTCAAGCGAAGGTTAGAAAATCATGTATGAAAAATGTAACCTGGATATAAATAGGATCTGCCTCGAATGGGCCAATAGGCCTTCTGCAGTTCCCTTCATTCTGCCTCATATAGCCAGCAAGTCTTTTGCTTTTACCTTTATTCATATGTTCTAATGCGTACAAGTTCAT